>NC_047518.2:15194197-15494197 GCF_902827115.2 Pseudochaenichthys georgianus
CTTCAAAAGGCCTAGCAATGGTGTAAAAACATTCATGAGACAATATCTTGAAAAAGCATGCAGATGAACAATAAAATTAATAGAGCAGTGTTTAAGGAAAAAACGTGTTTTGTAAAGAAATCACACAACAAAACAAATTCATGGTGAATAAATAAGTAAAATAAAGAGATAAATAAATAAACACACAATAATAAGGAACTAATTGTCATGAAATGAAGTGTGATTAAAACCAGTAGGACCCAGGTTCATAAATTAAAAGATTCCACATAGGACAGGCCGCAAGTATTTAAGATTATTTCTCTCTGCGGGTGATTTTAAGGAATCTAATGACCCTAGGCTTAGGGTTATTGAAACAACAAATGTGAACTCAATTTAATAAGTGGCATTAGGTTACCTATTTGTAGAGAAAAAAACATTCAAGATAAGGACAACAGGTTCTCCCAACACATTAATCTTATAATGTGTTGCATCGTTCACCCTGAGTTAGAAAACAAACATGAATCAAGGCAACAACAGACAATAAAGAATGGAAATAGGCAATAAAATGTCCATTTGTTACATAACTGAGTTACACATTTGTATAGCATTGTAATATAGATGTATGGACATACTGTACTTCATGTGCTATTAACGTCCAAAAGGTTTTCATTCCATGAACGAGGGAAGTACAGTAAATGTAATGTAAATGGATATTAAGTAAACCAGTAAAGTGAGTCATAAACTAAAATAAGTGAAAGGAAAGACATTAATTATGTGAAAATAATTAATGTATACATTATAACCAGGTGTTAGTCTTCACCCCACTGCTCCTCAACCCTGTGTCCTCTGCGTAGTATAGCTGCGTCTCAGACTGTGGAGCTGGGGAAGGCATTAGTTTCAGGATAGACTTTAACAGAGACGTCCCTGCAGCTCAGAGGCCGGCTGCGGTCCAGGCTCTGATTTGGAGCGGACTAAGGCGTGTGGCAAGCAGGCAAGGTCTCATCATCACCACCACTCCCTCTCTCACTTACAGCCTCTGTGTGGTCCAAAGTGTTGACCATCTGGGAGACATGGAGGAGGAGGACAGGGTCCCAATCCAACTAACTCTGTCAGCGAGGCAATGTGTTTCCCCGCCGTCTGTGCGAAAGACGGGGAAAAGAGGGAAAGAGGGGGCCTGTCCTCGCTCCGACTAGTGTCTGCTCACTGCTAACCTCCCCAGGTCCTGCATTGCCTCATCCTATATGAGCTCAAAATGGGCTGGGACCCATGTGTCAGGGGTCGCACTGTTGGGACTAGGCTTGGCCTGAAAGCCTGGGAAACGTGTAGATGTTTTGGCCCATATACATTGTAGCTGCCAAAACAAAATACTGCACGCATGCGTGTGCACAAACACGGAAATAGACGTAAGCTACATTTAAAACACATGGCTAAGGAAGTGGATGTAAAACTCGTTAAGAAACAACACATTTTAACTCCCAATTCGTCACATATGCCCCTTTCACACCAATGCGGTTCCAGGGCCGGTTCGGAGCTGGAGCTTGAAAAGTACCGTTTTTTCCTGTTCACACCGCAGCGGAGCCGCCTCTAAGCTCCGGAATCCGGTTTGTTTCAAGCACCAAAAAGTTGTCGGCCTAGAAAGCAAGCACTGCATACGTCACGATTACGTCGGAAGATCTGGGCTGTGTCCAAATAACACGCGACATCCGCCTTTCCGCCAGCTTCAACATGATCTGTGGAAATAACATTGAGAATCAGTTTTAATGTTATACCATAGTAAGTAATGCTGCAAAGCTGGGTATTTTGAGCTTGGCACATGCAGAAGCTAACAACAGCTAGCTCTAACGCCATCGAATAGGACGTATATTTACCTTCTTTCTCCTACGGAATCGTCGTTGAAGTTGATGATGATGATTGTAAATAACTTTTGAATGTAGCATGTAACGACTATAAAGTTGGTAGTAAATTCGTCCTATTTCTTCCATTTCGTTTCGACAGAGCAAAACCAAAACGAGTAGCGCTTCAATACAATCGGCAATTGTTGTTGTTGTCGATGTGAGGGGCTTCCGCGCGGTTTGGCTTTATGAAGCAGGCACGCAAATGGTTACGTCACGACGCAAATGATGACGCAATGACGCAGCAGCAGTCGGGCTCTGAGCAGTGTGAACAGAGCGGGAGCTGAACCGAAGAACCGGTTCCGAACCAGAAAAGCTCTAGCACGGAGCTAGAACGGGAAAAGCCTTGGCGTGAAAGGGGCAATATTGACGATCGGTCAGGGCCCCTTCACATCACCTTATTACGCACTGGGTTACTCCTCGAGCGTCAGTTTTCAACGGGCAGGGCGTCCCATAGGTTGCAACCTGGTTTCACCAAAATACGTGAAATTAACACGACTCCTTAACACCGCATTAGGTGGTGGGGACACGGAATCTGCTAAATTACGTGTGGGCACCACGGAAACAACCCCAATGTAAAGTGAATAGGCGCATTCACACTGCGGTACTTTTCCCACAAAGGTTCATGCGAACTTAGTTCATGCAAACTCTTTAGTACAGATCGCGTTCACACCGGAAAAAGTCCCTGGCGTTAGCCAAATGAAGCCGCTGACGTTCTGCTTTGGGCTTACTGGCAGGCCGCAAACTACTTCCCCGGCCGGAAGTCCCCGGAGTTGGGGACTGGCTTCAGTAGAAGCTGCTGGGACTCCCAGCAGCTTCTACTGAAGCCTTCCGAGTAAATCGCCAGAACGCCGACACCTCCTCATCTCCACCGCTCCCATGTTTTATTTTGTGTTGCCATAAATTAGTCTCTCTGCGTTTCTGCGCTGGGCTAATGCTAATGCTAATAATGCTAATGCGAGGATAATAAAATGGCGGCTTCACAAAACTTTTTGGGAGTTTTACTGGGCGTGGTTTGCAATCCGCCCAGCCAATCAGAAATATAGCTCTTTTCTCACAAAAGAGCCGCTCGAAAGTCCCTGCTCTCTAGCAGGGACTTTCGAGGGGGTAAAAAGGTTCGCATGAACTACTTTTAGTACCGGCTCTTTTTGGTGTGAACGCGATCATGAACTAAGTTCGCATGAACCTTTGTGGGAAAAGTACCGCAGTGTGAATGCGCCTAATGAGGATCCTTTTTCGTGGTGGACACACACATTTCTGCAACGTCCCGTAGTGAGCTTAATGTTGTTTTCTACTCTATAAAACGTTTTTAAAATCTACTTTATTATGGAGGTTATTCCCTATCTTTATTCAAGAGCGTGTTCTTTCAATTTGAGAGCATAATTTATTGATTTCACGTTCAGATTTTGTATTTCTTTCAGTCAAACCCTGTCCTTACGCTTAGATTTGCTCTGCTTCTGCTCAAACTGTACGCTTGCACTCAGATATATTGCTGCTTGCACAGATTTCCTGTTTGAATGTGCTTGAATGTGCTCTGTGGAACAACCATTTCAAAGATTTCGTGTCCCCACCACGTAATGCGGTGTTAAGGAGTCGTGTTCATTTCACGTATTTTGGCCAGGTTGTAACCCAACCTATGGGACGCCCTGCCCGTTGAATACTGACGCTCGAGGGGTACCCAGTGCATAGTAAGGTGACGTGAAGGGGCCTTGACCGATCGTCAATATGTGACGAGTTGGGAGTGATAATGTGTTGCAAGAAAAGGACAGAGGGACCTGCTGTAGGTGAACAGGTCGGGAGCATCGTGCTTGTGCAGAGGGGGAAATCCCCAGAGGTGGGAGTAAGTCCTACATGTGCAAGTCATGAGCAAGTCTCAAGTCTTGACCTACAAGTATCAAGCAAGTCCCAAGTCACTGTGGTGAGAGTCAAGCAAGTCAAGTCAAGTCATTCGAAATTCTGATGAATAAGCCCAGTTTCCGCATTTAAATCAGTTAAAAGACAGTGGTTATGAAAATGGATTTAACCCACACTATGATCTTCATTACATACACAGTTAATCATTTGAAATCTAATTTCAACCGATGACAATCATATTAGATTAATATTAACCCTAGAACTGCAGACAATATAGCTAGGCCTCAATCAAAAAGTCTGTTCAAAAAGGCAGAATTCCAGGTAAGAAAATCATATGGCATTTGCCATTACACATATTTAATTTAAATTTCTGTTAACACTAGAACCGCCAACAGCGTCAGCAACTACATAGATATCATTTTCAAATAATTTGCAAATTGAAATTGCTTCAGTTTATCATCATAACAGATCAAAAAGTTCAGATTCATTTTACAATAAATCACAGAATGATGCACTTCTACAAACAAAAACAACATAATTAAAACATTTAAACAACTACTAAAAGTAGATGAACTACATTATTCAAAAGTGTACAGTAACTTCTGATAATAAGGGGAAATAAACGAGGCATCTCTTTTCCTCTCTCTCTCCCTCTCCTGACAGCCCGTCAGTATCAGGGTTAGTCCAAATGAATCCCTTGGAGGTTCTAGTATTAATTTACCGTTTTGTCTTCTCTTTGCAATGCTTAATCGATTTGAAACCAAGTCTAACGTAGCTTAAACTTAACGTTAGCTTTCTAGCTAACACAACACATTCACGCACCTTTCCCTGTGGGATTTTTGTTGTGACGAATGAAGTTGGATGTTATGGTGGTCGTGTCACTGATCTTTATGCTCCAGACCCTGCATACCGCTGTTCTCTTCTTATTAGCGTCAACATCGACAGCAACAGCATCGACAACATAATCCTTGAATCCAAACTTCACTATTTTTGGAGTAACGCTAGCCGCTGCCATGTTAACTGAGACTCCTGCCTACTAGTGGGTTGCCAGGTTTGTGCGTATGGCGCTATAATCACCCAATCACATTTCAAAAAAACTAAACGTAATATCTCAATACAAAAACAAACGCAAATATTTAATTTTAAAAAGTCAAGTCCTTTCAAGTCATCTGTCTCAAGCTTAAGTCAAGTCTCAAGTCATGAATACCAAGTCAAGTCAAGTCTTTTATCAATGTTAGTCAAGCAAGTCTCAAGTCCATAAATATGCGACTCGAGTCTGACTCGAGTCAAGTCATGTGGCTCGAGTCCCCACCTCTGGAAATCCCCCCCCCCGCATGATCCCATCCCCCTGTTGTCATAGCAGCTTCTCACCAAAGTCTGCATACCTCAAGATTCAACTTTATGACAAACATATGGCTGACGTGAATAACATTATTCCTGATTAAGTGAGTATTGGGCGAAAGCATCCATAATAAACATTTGGGGTATTCCACTTGAATTAATTAGCTTTCTATGGTTCATTGTAATTTGAAAATAATGCCCTACTACAGGTAATGTACTTGAGTGGGGATTTACTATTCCTGGCATTGGATCAATACAGTCTTCCAAAGATGGTGAGATAAATGCAACCAGTCTAACGAGATATTCTTATTCTTTCCAAAGTTGTAGAATTGAAGATTCATATAGTTATATTTAGGGCTGTCAAGTTCACGCATTAATAACAACAACAACAAATTAACGCCACTAATTATTTTAACGTGCGATTAACGCATGTGTATTTTTCCTCGGCCCGCCCTGTAGTTTCAGAGCCCAAAGGCTTGCCGTTGTTGTTGTTAGTTGGAAACATTTTAAACAGCAAGCCACGCACACAGCTGATGCTGACAGCCCCGCTCCTGCCGCTCGCTTGCGGCAGACCACGCTTGAAAGTTTGCTGGGGAGACGCCTGGTCTGGACAACAACAGCGATAGCTAAATGGGTGGCTACAGCTTAACATTGTGGAGGACAAGGGGCTGCGTTAGATGATTCGGATCGCATCCAACATGTCGACTGCACATCACAGCACATTATTTTGACCCACAGTGGGAACTTCAGTCTCATGCTTTGACTGAAGATGAAGACAGAGGAGCGGCATTTCGCCCACAACTGTAAACAGGCTTGTCTGTTTGAGCAACTGGCTCAGTGCAGTGCATTACACTCTCTCCAGAGTTGGGAGAGAGTGTAATGGCGCGTTTCCACTGCAGGCCTCGCTCGATTTGGTTAGGCCTTACGGCCCGTCCACACAGCAGCTTTGGAAAAAGCTTGCCGGCGGGCGTGTCTGAAGCTCGACCAACAACCAATCACATGAATCTCCCGCCCCTGACACACAAGCAGCGGTTTGATTGGCTAGATCTTGTACTGACATATGATTTGATTGGCTGACGCTTCCACCGAAAGCTTCAGAAGCTTGAAAAGTTGAACATTGCTCAACTTTTGCAGCCTGAAACGCCAGGAAAGCTCCGCTCTGCTTCCCACAATGCAGTTAGGCGAAAAGTGACGTCACCCCATTCAAAGTGAATGAGCAGAAGCATTGGAAGAAGCTTCCAACACTAAACTACAGCTTCGACAGCTTCAAAAACGGTTTCCAGCGCGTCTGCCCATTCACTTTGAATGGGGTGACGTCACTTTTCGCCGAACTGCATTGTGGGAAGCAGAGCGGAGCTTTCCTGGCGTTTCAGGCTGCAAAAGTTGAGCAATGTTCAACTTTTCAAGCTTCTGAAGCTTTCGGTGGAAGCGTCAGCCAATCAAATCATATGCCAGTACAAGCTCTAGTCAATCAAACCGCTGCTTGTGTGTCAGGGGCGGGAGATTCATGTGATTGGTTGTTGGTCGAGCTTCAGACACGCCCAGTTCCAAGCTTTTTTTGAAGCTGTAGTGTGGACGGGCCGTTAGGCCCGGCTCACTTTAATGTTGCGCTTCCATTACAGTTTAGGAACTGGGGTAGTTACTATAGTAACGCAGTGTAGGCGGAGCCGTGATGTTATCTTCAATGAGCGCCCCAAAAAACAACACAGCCGTTAGCTCTTAGCACTCGGAGCTCACAGCTCTTCATATCTGTTCAGAAACTAGACAAAAGTTAAACAAGTACAAACCACAGACTGCATGTGTCATGGCGAATACAGTCGCTGGTTTATTTATGTCTGTATAGGCCGTTGTTGTAAGTGTGGACGGTCGGAGCATATATAACGTTAGCTTAGCCAAGCTCCATTCAGAAAACACGCATTTTAAAAGGGTTTTTCGCCTGCCGTGTGTCTGCAGACTTGTCAAAGCATTAATTCATGGTTTTTACTAACCGGTATCAGTATGTTGTTACTTCGGCATCATTTTGAAACGTGTATTACAATTAAATCACGGTCAAATATGTTCATCTTGTTGTAGTTGTAGCCCCCTTGCCAGCGATTCTCTCTCTAGTTTAGCATACTCAGCCCGACTCAGCCTGGTTGTTCCTGGCCCTAGAACCACGATTTTATGGGGCCAGAAAAACTGTGAATTAGGACCCGCTAGCCGGTACTAGGCCAAGTGGAAACGCAACCAAAAACGGGCCCCACACGGCTCGGCACGCTTAAAGCGAGCTACCCGCTGTAGTGGAAACGCGCCATTAGAGAGAGAGAGAGGTTCCAGGTTGTTGTATTGAGAATATTCAGGAGAATATTTGTCATTGTTCCAATGATAATAAACAAACATTTGCATAAAGCATATTTGTCCACTCATATGTTGATAAGAATATTTAAAAACTTGAAAAATATTCCTCTAAGGTACATTTAGAACAGATAGAAAATGTGCGATTAATGTGCGATTAATCGAGATTAAATATTTTATTCGACTGACAGCCCTAGTTATATTACATTATTCAACCAGAAAAACACCATTATCCCAGCTAGCGGGGAAACGTTCTCACAACTTTGGCTAGCATTACCTACAGGTTCTAATAAGGTTTTAAATAAACGTTTTAATCTGATGTTCAAAGAACCTTTTTAGGATGTTTATTTTTTCAAATAATGTTTCTATAAGGTTTAAGATTAACTAAGACATAACGTTTTAACTGCAACATTCAGGGGATGTTTTGAGGATGTTATTGAGGCCTGAGATGACAGAATTTTTTTTTGTAAAATGTTCCTTTAATGTGATACGTTAACAAAGGTGGAACGTTTTGGCTGCAACATTCTAAGGATGTGTTTTGGACGTTGTTGGGTAACACATTAAAGATGTTCTTTATAAAACCTTCCCTCAATGTTACATGATAACAAATGAAGAACATTCTCCAAGCAACATTCAGAGGATGTTTTCAGGATGTTATTGAGGCCTGAGATGACAAAGTGTTTAATAAAATGTTCCTTTAATGTGATGTGATAAAAACCCTCAAAGTACATCCTGTAGCGAGTAAAACTCTAATACAGTCTATGCTGCCCCAAAACGCCTCGTTGGAGATTTCTCATTTTCCAATGTTTTCTTCCTGGGTACTCTGACGTGTGAATACCCAGAGGCCACACCCTCTGCCAGCCTTTCACGAAACCGTCATAGTCTGCTCCATCATTCACCAGTAGTTTTCCATTCACCTGTCTCATCTGTTTTCCACACCCACTCGTTAGCTCACTCTCTTTCTCTTCTGCACCCATTAGCTTCTGCCAGTATTTAAACTCGCACCTGACACACACTCTTTGCCAGATTGTACTTTGCCTCATGCTTGTCTTTCCCGCGTTTGATACTAGATTGCCTACCCGGTTCCGACCCTGCCTGTCCTCGATCTGCCTGCTCTGCCTGTTTCCTGATCCTGCCTGTCCCTCGACTATCCTGCCTGGCCTGTTATCCGACCCTGCCTGTATCCACGCTGACCGCCTCGCTTACTCCCTGACCCTCTGCCTGTCCCTGACTCACCTTCTGCCCACTGTCCTCCGGTGAGTTAAACTGCTCGGTTGGTATTCCTCAGATCCAGTGGAATCTCCAATAAAGTTTATTACCAATTCTCCTTGGTTTCTCGAGTGCTGCATTTGGGTTCTCCTTAAGGTTGTGACAGAAACAAAGCTTCCCAAACCTTTCAGCGATTCATGCCGGATATGTACAGCGTAGGGCACTGAAGAACGATGCTGTTCCTACTTTGTTTGGACCAGCAGGAGATTCTGGTACACAACCATTGTTGTTTGTGTATTTATGATGATTAAAACAAACAAGGTATCTACCACGACTGTTTAAATGGGTAAACGTTTTTCGGGCTACTACGTTGGGATTGCGGACAAATGCTCTCCGCAGACCCATTCTCACAGCGTTATAAACCTTTTTCTTTCTCAACATCAAGCCACACTTATTGTTTTTACTTCGGCTGGGAAAAAGTCCTGTGTTGGAACTTTGACGTACTACAGTATGTTTGAAGTTACGTCACCTGACTTCCTCAGAAGACGCCCAGCATTTCCTGGCTTTAGTCATGTACAAAGTACAAAACACTAGTTTTGTAGATATAAGCACAAACAGTGAATGGGAACGGCTTTGATATACTTATAATTAAATAATTGTACATGTTTTGTCACCTTCGATTATCTTTTTTATTATAACTACCGAATGTTAATTCACTCATGTCATTGCACATTACATGTAACACCAAAGAGTTGAGCTGCTCTATGTCACTGTCAGACTTTACTATGACTCATTTATTTGGCTGGGGTTTATCAAATGAATTAGATAATATTAATGTCCAATTTTAAGACACTTTTTAACAATTTTCCCTTTTAAGTATTACATGAAAAATGTGAGCAGAGTGAAGGTGGATAGTTTAATTCAACTTTTATCAACTATTTTGTGGTACTGACACAAAAAATAACATTTACTACAAGTTATTCAGCCATGAGTAGAATTACTCTGTAAGACATTACTCAACAAATTACTACTCAATGCTTGTAATCATAGTACATCCTCCTTGCAGTGTTTACCTGTGTTAAAAGGTGAGCACTTATGCTTTGACCTGTCTGGAATGACTCATGTGGATTAAATAGCGTCGGAAATGAAGGTGCATCCCGTCTGTTTGGCCTTTGGGGACGTGGCTTGAAGACTCATTACACGGAGAAGAGAGTGGCGTGTAAAGATGATGGCATGTCATTTGGTCATTGAACTCACCCTGCCCTCCAATTCACACCATCCTACGATCAGCTGAGAACACAGATGAAAGGGATGAGATAGTGACAACACCACGGAAAGGGACACAAGAAAATGTACAGAAAGAAAACAGACAGGGGAAAATGCCGCACCAAACATCAGCAGAGGATAATTAGAGGGTAGGATCTTATCATGCCATGCTATTACTCAATTCCTGTGATATCCCTGAGAAGCTCTAGCCAGCCTGCTCTATAATCTAAAGTAGTGCCAGAAGAGACCACGGAGAAAGAAGAAGAAGAATAAAAGCTATAGAATTCAGAATGTCATCAATAAATCTTGACCATAAGAGGATATCAAAAGAGGGTGAGGGTTAGCGTTAATACCAGAGTAACACAGAATAATACAAACTAAAAACGTGTTCCCTGCATGAGTCATATTGCCCGTGGGAGTATGGGAGTATGAAACTGTATTAAGAGTGCTGTAAACCCGAGGGCATCTAAATTATACCTTTGATTATTAATTACCCAAAGAAGCCATCTATTACTGAATGCACGTCATCTTGCTGTTGACGCAGCAGCCAGCCAGTGATTCAGAATGGTGAAGCACAGGAAACTGCTCTGGCAAATTACACAGAGGGCAGGAAGAGTGTGAAGCATGTATTGAGGAAAACACTGAACAGCCTGCAGACAAGCAGACTGGGTGAATAAGGGGCAAAGGATATTCATTGTAAAAAAAAAAATGACCTAAAGATCATGTTTTTTCCACAATGTTGTTCATATTGCGGAGCACAACATTTATTTGAGCCACAACTGTACCATACAGTATATTACTAATACTACTATGAATAATCTACTGTCATCACCTACCTAGCTTTCATGTATAAATTGGTAGCAAGTGACTAGCTGATAGATGATGTTGATTTACATTTTTTTAAATCATTGAATATTGCTTAAAGTGTCCAATGAGACCACATAAAAGATGTGGGTCGTATCAGTTACATTAACATGGTAAGTATTGCTGAAACCTTGGAGAACACTCTTATGTGTCAATATTGAGAAGTATTCAGATCAGCTAAACAATTGTATTTTGTAAAGGAAAAAATAATAAGCAGGCCGTGTCTTTCAATTTATCCTTTGTGAATACTTTTGCCATTTTTGCCATACACATAAATAAATAAAAAGCAGAATGAACACAGTTACCCTAAATTGTGACATATACTGTATTTTTCTAATTCTCAATTCACACTTTACATGAAATCATCCCTTCTTGCACAGGAAAGTTGTGTGAGGCAAGATCTGTGGATTTGGCGTGTTGGCAACAAATAAGATACAAAGTTATGATTTAATATTCTGTTATGATAGATAAGATGTATATCATTTATAAGAAAAACACTTATTTAAGTTAAATACTTAAAAATAAAACGAGAAAAAAAAATGCAGGGTTTTTCAGTTAATTTCATGTTATCTTCCATACTTTTTCTTACAGAGGAATCTTCAACAAACTGATTTACACATTGAGTCCTGGTGTATTCTTTGTATGTAACAGAGAGCCAATGGGGAAAACAATTGGCATCAAATCTGCTACTTCACCAGTGACAGCCTCTTATATAAATCTGCTGGATTTGATCCAAAACTTTTCGACTTCAGACGATTAATTAGCACTTTCCCCGAGTAGCTGCATCCGCTCCGCCCGCCTGGAGATTTATGCCTGAAAGAGGCAAAGACAGCGAGGGGAAAGCACTCTCTGATTTCAGACTCTTTTTTTCTTTCTCTTTTTCCTTTCCTCTTCCTCCTCTCAGACCCAATCCCACCTCCTCTGCCCTCCATAACAGCACTGATCTATGAAAACATACAAACATGACACTGAGCCTATGATAAACACCAGGTCTGTATTTGGGGAGGAGAGGAAATCAACTCCAGTTCAGGATGTGACCACTACCTCTGCCCAGATCAATCATACTCCAGCAGACCTGCATGTGGGGGGCAACCATATCAGTGCAAAGAGGGGGGTGGTTGTACACACATGCACAAAGACACACACAAACTAACAAAAGCTCCAGTAGTTTCAATGTTGTAGTCCCGGCACACACAAAGTTAACAAGTCTCCCAGGCAGGCAGGTAAAGAATGAAGCTGCTGCAACTGGATTCCAGGTCCGCGGTGCTGGGTTTACACTTTCAACTCCCCCCTTCCTTATCTCCCAGATTAGCTCGATAAGAGAATTATGAAGCCAGACGACATCTAAAGCTTCCTGGGGGGTCAACGGTGTGATGAGAGACAGCCCGAGAGGGGAGACCGCCGCCTCGGAAATGCTTAACCCTCCCGCAACATACATGCGCACACACATGTGCACCTAACTGGCACATACCCCCCACTTATTCATTGCTCCATCATCCCTTCTCCCCCCTTTATCAGAAAGGGAAAGAGAGGGAAACAAAGGAGGAGGGAAGTAAAGGAAGGGGGTGAGTACAGATAGCCTTGCTACTGTGACTTCCTTCCTGTGCATTCCAGGTTTTGTGACCCTCTTCCAAGGACAAAGAGCTAGACCCCACTTCCCTCCTTCAAAATCAGGGGGAAAAAAATGAAAGTTTCTCTCCAAGTTGCAGGAAGTAACGGACGATAAATTATGAAGGTCAGGAAGTCACCTGGTCACAGGAGCGACTCAGCACTGTGCAGGTACAAACATCTGGGTAGGGAATGTCCATGAGATGTTTGCAACAGTGGAAGTATAACATCCTAATGCAGTATTTTGGTAGTTACTTTTGGTATTTGTATTTTAGTAATTAAAGGTTTAAAGTGAGTAGAATCAATTGCAATATATTGGTCTACCAAAGAGCTTGGATGTCACTACCCTTGAAAGCACCACCAAAGAAAATCAATGTGGCTCTACTGGTTGCTGCATTACTACATAGTGATAATATATCTTTAAACAATTATTTGAAATAAAACTAGAGAAGATCAAGATCAATTGTTAACAATGAAAAGGTTTAAATGTCTTCAGAAAGTAATATTTTCTGCATTTCAAGATCAAAAAATGTGTTGAAGTGTTGGTTTAACATAGTCTGAAGACTTATTTGAAGTGTAGGGTGTGAAAGAACTGATGGGTCATTTAAAGTTCTATAGCTGAGAAAAGTACAATGCTGAACATTTTAAATTTTATTTGAACTCTTGCAGGAAACTAAGGCCCCGTCCACACGGACACGAAACGGGTTGTATCTGCTACAGTTCTCTATCATATGGACAGTTCGTTCACACGAGGCCGTAACGGAACCGCGGAAACGGAGCCCTCAAACGTTAACGGGTCCCAAGGTGGGTAGATCTGCGGACGAAACGCTCTGGGGGGCCTAACGGCTCCGTGTGTACGTCCTATACGATCATTTCCTGATAACGATGAAGCCATAGCCCCGCCTCTCCCCACCTCTGCTGCTCACTGATGTAGCATGGTCAGTAGCTACTGTCAGTAGCTACTGCTACTGACCATGCTACAGATGTGAATGCAAAATCTACAGCTCCTCTACCGCAACCATCAACAAGTGGACATGGAGAACTACATGTTGCTAAATCCACCACGGAGAATAAACAGAAGGGCAACCAAGCAACCGTGGCAACCATACTCGGGGGTTCTTCTTCGCTGCTTTTGGTGTATTTTGTGGCGGATGTAAAGACTTTTTTGATATTGAATTTGGTTAGTTTTCGTTTTTCGTCTCCGTGTAGATGCAGCCCAAGTTGTCAGTTTGTAGCAGTAACTAACTAACTAACTAACCGTTAAAGATCAAGATCTGAAGCAGTTACATTGTAACCTAAAGTGGAAGAGATGGAAGATACTGAAATGTCAGTGAATGTTAAAGTTGAATTATATACCAAATTAAAATGAATCGTATTAAGTGTGTCTTGAAAGTAGGGTTAGAAAATAAAGCCAATAAAAGCCAAGCAATACTGTGAAGAAGTAAGTATGGGATTTCTAGTGCAGTTTTCAAACAGTATACCTACTGTATTGCAGAGAAAAAAACAATTATAAGATGCTTTACAAAACAGTCTTTGCCAACCTTTTTTCCTTATGACCACTTAAAAAAAGGCATGGCCTACCCACGACCTCCATCCCATATTCCATTATATCAATGAGTTGTGAGTAGTTTCACAGAAGAGTGATGATTTGCTTCCCAGATTTTTCATATGAATAACTTTTAGAGGCCCAAAGCGGTAAAAGTATCTTGTTTTTACAAGAAATGTGCAACGTTTGAATAAATGTCAGAAGCAAAATACTGTTAGGGTTATCTTACTGTCCAGCCTCCTTGATCCAGATGAGAGAAGATCTGATATTTATTAGTATATATTTAATATTATATAATATAAAATCGGTATTATTATTATCAAGAACCTCAAAATGCAGCATGTGTGCTCCACAGATTTGTTCTCCTCTGGTTTTGTTTCTTGGACGACATACAGGGTGGTGACGGTTGTTTGGGCTGAATGCAGCCTCAATGGAACACCAGACCTGAGACTTTACCTCCAGATCTGAAAAGTGATCCAAAGTTAAAGGGCCCTACAACCACTTCATGTAGCCTACTCTAACCCTTCCGTGACACTTCTAGTTCCAAGAAAAAAATGTAGCAACATCCAAAATGCCAATCTCGAGGCTCCAAATTGGTCAACAACCCAATGTGAGACGTCGTGGTGGATACCTCAACCTTGAATGGACCATTGAGAAGTTGCTCAAATGTAACATTAGTCAAAGCGGCATAGCACAATGTGATTTATATTAATGAATGATATCATAAACCCTAACCTCGATATAAAGCTAGCATGGCATTTTTTGGTATACCACTGCCATAATTATGGAAAGTACAATAATCAATTCTATCCTAATTTATTTGCAACCCTATTTTATTGTATGTAAATAGAGATAAAGCCGTAAAGGTCTGTTTTTTCCTAACACACATGAACTAAAACGTCTCCTGCAGGGTAACCCCTCATACAACCTCCCTACATCCTGCCAATACTTAAAAGTTCTAAAGAGTTTAATGTAACAACAAGCTCTTACCCCACCCATACCCAAACTTGCTCCAGGTTTCCCCTGCATCTCAAAACCGGCAAGTCTCGGCGTCCATCCATGCCATGATTCATTCTCCCGCTCTGTCATCTGTGACTGGTGACACACCCTGCTGCCCGGGGCATAATGAAACCTCTTTCTGAGATTGCTGCTGCGCCAACACCTTCACCATCTGATCTCTCTCTGGTATCATCTTCACCTACATGCATTACATTACATTACATTGCATTTAGCTGACGCTTTTATCCAAAGCGACTTACAATAAGTACATTCGACCAGGAAGACACAACCTTGAAGAAAACAGAATCATATAAGAACATCAGGTTTCAAAGAGCCAATCGTTTCAAGTGCTACTCAACTGGCTTTAGAGGAGCCAGTCCTTTATTAGTATATAAGTGCTCTGTTAGCAGTTCTTTGTTAGTCATTCTATCGCTCAAGGTGGAGTCGAAAGAGATGAGTTTTCAGTCTGCGCCGGAAGGTGTGTAAGCTTTCTGCGGTCCTGATGTCAATGGGGAGCTCATTCCACCATTTTGGAGCCAGGATAGCAAACCCACGTGTTTTTGCTGATGGGAACTTGGGTCCCCCTCGCAGCGAGGGTGCAGCGAGCCGTTTGGCTGATGCAGAGCCATACAATACCCTAACCCTAATCCTTGACCCATTATTTCAAACCGTTGCCCTCATCCTTGGCTCAGACCGGCCGACCTCTCATGCCATGCTAAATTAATCCAAAAACACTTCCTATGGCAGCCTGTTAACGTCAGAGTGGATTTCCTCTGCCTTCTCTGTAACCCAGAAAAGAACACCGCCCTGCCACTTTGCCAGGAACCTTCCTCGGTGTAGTGTTTCCCAACAAACGGCAAATATGCTTCAAAACCAATAAACCCACCCCTTATATTTATAAGGCTGTTATTCAAGTATTCCCTCCCTACTCAACCAAACGGATACACACACAGGCGGTAACACACCTTTGTCAGCCCCAGACATATTAGTAATTCAAATAAGGAGCAGAAGATTAAAGAGTTGCGTTGTCTTGGGTGTTACAGTACACGTCTAGCTTTACCATGAGGACCAGAGGTCAATAAGAGGAACACAGAGGGAGGAAATTGAGAATGTTTCTTGATTAAAGGCCTCTGGAACATCTAACCTTTGACTGCACACAGACTTGTGCTCTGACTGCATGTGTTGTTTTTTGGTAGTCAGGGACTTCCAATAGCACCTGGAGAGAAAAGAGGATAAAGGATAATGTTCAGGGACACTTTGCATGCCCAGAAATCTGGGGCCAAACTGGTAAAATCAGCAGCCATCTTGGCAGCAGCAATTATTGTTTGGCTCATTAAATGAAAAGACTGCTTAGTTTTTTATGGAAATACCAGGTTTTTTCCTCAAGACTCTCTACAGTATAACAACATTCAAGATTATTCTACAATCTAAGTAGGGTGATTAGATGAGTAAGGGTGACATTTGGGACAATTAGGTTGAGTAGTGGTCACAGTGGGCATGCCCTTAAATACATGTCATTGAGTGTCAATCAATAGTAATAAATAGCAATATTATTTCCTGTAGACTTTGCTAAATGCTTATATTGGATCTTGTAAGGCAGCAATGATTCTTGTATATTTACTTCCCGAGTTATTCCGATACTTGCAGTAAAAAAAATTATTTCTGCTTGATATTTACCGGCCTCCATGTGAGTATGGATGGTTACATTTCCCTTTGTAAATGCTTTTATTAAAAAATGCCAAAGCTATGTGTAGCCGCTCAAAGCTGTATAAGAACTTTATTTTGAAGAGACTAGACTGTTTTTGCTTCTTGTGATACTTTGGTTTATTCTTCAGATTTGTTTATTTCTTCTTGGAGAAATGTTTTTTAAAACTAATACATATTCTGAGGAGAGGACCTATTTGATAATGGCAACAACAAACTACATTGAAAAGGAAAAATACGTTGGATTTATTTTCCTTTTTTTCCCGCTGACAGAGGTGTTAAAAACAAACAATTCCCAGGCTGAAAACAACTTTATGGGGCTCATCCCCACCTTTTCCTCTCATTCACTCAAGCCCCTGTTTCCTCGTGTCCCCTGACCTTACAACTCCCTTACCCCCAACCACCCAGCTTATCAACCCTCCCTCAGCTCCGTCATCAATCTCTCAGTGAAAATCTCCTTGTTTCTGCCAGTTGTTTCCTCGACTGCCAGCTTGTTTGCTGAGACCCTGCAAAAGCTCCCCCTTTCCTGCCGGGTTAGTCGGAGGCTAATAAAACTGTCTTGGTCAGTCACAAGACACCCTGAGAGAGAGGGTAGGGGTGGTGGTGGTGGGTAGGGGGGGGGGGGGGTAGCAGGGTCAGAGAACAAGCTCAGTCGGACCTTACTGGCTCAGCTGAGGGGAGGGTCTAGGTTTTTTTCGGACCCTCCAAACCTGGAGGATGATAAATGGCATTTAAAGGAGACAGTAGAACACAAATATTGCATAAAGTCATCGGTTAAAGTTAATTACTAAATATATGGGGGTTTGATTGAATGGGTCCCCGGGGAGTGATCAGCGAGAGAAGCTGCAGGCGAGCCGTAGACAGTCGTCCGATGAGCGGCAGTGACTCACACACATTCCTTGAAGTGGGACCTGGTCTGTGTAAAGGACTTCAGTGAGCGGGGATGATTCATCTCGGGCCGCCATGAAAACCATGAGCTCTACAATACACGATCCTTAATGAAGAACCTGGAAACATACAGGCAATCTATTTGAAGTCATGTTGCTTTATATTTTAAGCTGCAGCGCTAATGTTTCCGTGGGACGCACAAGAGCAATATCATACACTTGTTTGTAAGAATCTGTGAGCAAATGGCTGTACCTGCTTCATCAACACTATGCAGCCCATACAAAATGAAACTGAGGTCAAATAACATGACACCCTACAGACCTAATACATGGTATCAGGTGTTCTCAGCATGCAGCTCATTTACGGCCTATGAAAGCAAATGCTGATGTTATAAATCCAGATTTGCACAACATAAAAGTAACATTTGTTTTGGATTATTGCAGGTGGCCAAAATCCTTGTTTCCTTGCAATGCATTCAGTGCTAATAAAAGTATAAATCTAGTCATGCAATACAAATGTTGTTATCACATGGGATCACAAGCATTTTCAAAAAGCACTCGTGATGAATCACATAAAATATTATTTACTGAAGATTATACAACAGACATAGAACCATTTGGTAACAATGGTGTAAAGGTCAGAATGCATTCTTTGTGTGCTCACGTTTGTGTGTGTGTGTGTGTGTGTGTGTGTGTGTGTGTGTGTGTGTGTGTGTGTGTGTGTGTGTGTGTGTGTGTGTGTGTGTGTGTGTGTGTGTGTGTGTGTGTGTGCGTGTGTGTGTGTGTGTGTGTGTGTGTGTGTGTGTGTGTGTGTGTGTGTGTGTGTGTGTGTGTGTGTGTGTGTGTGTGTGTGTGTGTGTGTGTGTGTGTGTGTGTGTGTGTGTGTGTGTGTGTTTAGGGGGTTCTGTTACATTTCAGACAGAGGGCTTTGTTACTGCTTCTGAGTGTTGGGGTGCAGCCGTGCATGCAATCAGTCTGCGTTTCTTTATAATTTTCTCAATCATTTTTTGGCCTCGTATACTTCAGCGCCAACTCAGCGACACTATCACACATTCCCAAACACACACACACACACACGCACACAGATGCAGAAAAACATACTTTAAAAAAAACTCCATTCTGAGTCAAATGATTTAAGCCAGTTGCTCATTCAACCAGCACACGCCATGTGTTTCTTATGTTGACCTTTTCATGAGATCTTCATCTTTTATTTCAGAGTCGAAGCGACAGAAAGTCTAATCTGTGTGTATTATATTATAAAGTACAAATCACATTGAGGGGGAATGCTCTCAAAGAGAAGAATGAAAGGTGGGGGGGGGGGGGGAAGGAAACTCTTATGCTGAGGAACAAGAAGCACATGTAGCGAGCAAGCTACCAGGAAATTGGTATAGTCTTGTATGATTTTATAGGGATCTCGGGCATGCCCTTCACATTAATTAGGATGTGGAGTGCTGAGGTATTTTTTACAGGAAACTAAGTATGGAACCCCTGCTGTCTGCCTCGGGGCTCCTGAGTCAAAGAACCTAGAGGACCCTGTAACCAAAGTAAACCGGGATAATGCGGGTCATATGCACACAAACACGATGACACACAGCAACAGGCACAAACACACACAAACACACTGTCCGCACGCATGAAGGGAGAACAAACCAATGGGAAAATTGACTTTTTGGGTTTTGAATGCAGCTTATTTTTGAATTTCAAGTTAATCACATTTTTGTTTGTTTTTTACTCGTAGCGATGTTGTTAGGGAGTATTTCTGCTTCTGTGGCGAAAATACTTTAAATTGGGTTCACTCAGGGTGTACTTTTTTATTATTCACATTGAAGAGACTATGTTTGCACATTACGAGAAATGAACTTGTATTTTGGGATTAAAACATGATCCCCACAAGCTAAACTTGGGAAGCTCAAACACCTCCCTTCCTACGTCAGATCTGCATTCCCACCCTATTTTCCCCTTCTCCTCTTTTAACCCAGCGTGTGTGTAAGTGTGTGAGTGTTGACTGCCCGTTTGCAAACTCTCTCCTCTCTGCCCACCCAGGTAGTGCTTCAAAAGTACACAGTGGTAACTTCATCCTCTGTCTACTTAAATAATACACTGCTGAAACGTCTGCGTTCCTTCGCCAACCCAAAAGGAGACCAAAGGGAAATCAAAAACATGTAGGCAAATTGTATTTAACATCCCATGCTAGCATGTGCACATTTCTGTGTTTACACTACAAAATCATTTCTTCTCAATTTAGTTCTTAACTGACATCAGAACATGTCATGTTAAGCATTTTCCGGAAATATAATTATTAAAATCCATTCAAAAATCAAGTTTTAGCCACCATGTAAAAAATGAACACTGGAAGGATACACACTACTAATGTTACCAATGTTGTTTTTAATAAAAAAATAATATATATATATATTATATATAATAAGCTCTTAAGATTCCAGAGCTTCCATGAATCTTTCTCACAAAAATTATTTATTTCGTTTATTTATTTCCTTCCATAATCAAGCACATTTGCCATCCCAGACGATCCCCCAGTTTGCCATGACCCGGCTCATGAGCCATGACAAAGAATGGAACAAAGACAGTTTCCACTCAAAGAAAATAAAGTGCCAATAAGAAAACATAAATTACTTAAAACATGTTCAAAAGTATATAGTGTCTATCAGTATCGTCAGTGTGTCGGCACGTGGATGTATCAATGTGATGATTGGAGGGTGTACAGTAGTAAGGTGCAGAAACTAAACTAATGGCATGCGTTACGTTTTCTTTTCTACAAACAACAGATTCCAAGGAAACAAAAGAAATAGGAAGCATTACAATAACTGATTTGTATCTCTTTGATATGGATTTTGCCTTTGAGAAGGAAGTTTTTCTGTTGTACACTTGTGTAGTTTGGTTTAATTTTAAACATTTACATTCATTCTGAACATCTTCACTTTTCAACTTTATTCTGTACATTTAGACTTTAAAAAAAAAAAATATATATATATATCCTCTTTATTGGTTTTCCTCATGTCTAATACTTCTGTATTGATATGACATTGTGCTTACTTTTGCCTTTTTGTAAAAAAAATGCAGTTTCATTTTTCAACTATTTGTTATACAAAAGGGAAAATCATATGAGGGTCAAAATGGTGCAAACCAGACAGACACATGGCACTGTGTGGACAACGGAACTGTAAATAAAAGAATGTTTTATTTAAAAGTTTAACTCAGAATTCAGTGGTTGTGTGATTATCATTTGACAAAAACACCCATTAAAAGTCACTTTTGCTTTATTTGTAATGACTACACAGAGCAGAGGTTGGCCATGCTGCAGAGGAGGAAGCAGCAGCGGAGTGTAGCACAGTGTCAGGACAAGCTGTGTCTAAACGTCTCGATGTATGTTTACACAATCTAATGCACAAGTTCAAAGGTGAAGGGGAAAAGGCCTTTTAATGTTTCCGGGTTTATTTATTCAGCCTAGTGTCTGGCTAAGAACTAACTCCCACCCACCCTCACATCGGGCCCTCCTACGAGGGTTCCCACCTCAGATGACATCGCCCGGCCTGCGAAGTGATTGGTGGAGAGCACAATGTGGTCTGTGTGAGAGGGGGGGAAAGGAAAGGAGCTGTAACTTCCATCCACATGTTTTCCAAGGCAAGTTAAGTACACACAGTAGTATATATAAGGGCAATAAATCAGCAAACAGCCGAACCACAACAGTCATTTCTGCCGAGGGATGAGGGGCTCTGTTATCGATTTCAAAAAGCTTGTGTAATTTTCTTTACAAGCACTGAGCACAAGGTTTTAACGGTAACATGTTTCATTTCGAAAAGAGAATGAAATCTGAATTATGTGTGGAAACTTCTGGGTTGCCCTCATTCTGAGCAGATGTTCAGAATATTATTAAATGAGCGCACACACACTATTAAAATCGCTTTAGGTAGGCAGACGCAGTTTGCCAAATTGTAAGCGTTGTTCCTGTGAGCAGTCAATCATAAACAGTTTTATTAGGCCAACTCGCTGTTAGGGGAAAGTGTTGGCACTCCGGCCACACGCTCATAAAATTGACATGTCTGTAAATTCATGCATTTATTCACACAAATTAACAGATGCAATGCCTTTCTCCGCTATTTCATTCTGCGCTTTTTGCTACATGAACTTGGATGGTTTCTGGCTAAGGTGACCAAGTCTGAAGGAAGTGAGTTTATTCGTTATAAAAAAGAAGAAGAAAAAAGGCAAGTATCAAAATGTTTTAGTAGAATGTGGTGGCCAGACTAAACAGAAAACAGGAAAGTTTACTGTGCACAGATGCACTCAAGTTCAGTTTGAGTCCAGGAACTGAAGCCAAGGAGTCATGGCTGGCTGTATATCATGGCTATCAGGGGGCTATCTTCTTCAGACAAGGACAAACCATTACATTATGCAGCGGAGAGAATATTTTCTTGAGTCAACAGTTAGATACTCACTCCTGGGTTGCGTGTGTGTGTGTTTTACTGCAGGTGATCCGGTTTGTTCCCACGGCCCAGACACATGCAGGTGGACTCAAAACTCCAGGGTTTCAGCAGACACAATATATATTTTTTCTGAATTTTCTCCACGCATTCAATTTTGTGGTGACTGTAAATAGATGGATAACAACGATAGAAACATGGGGAATTCCTGTCTTATCTATTTTGATCACTGCTTATGATCCAAACCATTGAATGGCCTTGTAAAACAGCTCAAATAAACAAACATTGTTTTATCAAGTTGATAAATCATGACTTTTCCTAATTGTTGAATGAACTAATTGACATGATTTTGATTTTACGATTCATTCCAGAAGTTTTCTATCATTATTTATATAAGACTGTTCTCAACTCATGAAAGATATTGTTTAAAATGAAGTCTGATTTAATGATCTATTTGTATAGGAATGTCTTTAATGCCAATCTTCGGTAGAGCTTCTAACTTTTAGTTTATTTGTAGTTTTAGTTTCTTGTTGTCTTTGCTTTTTTTGTTGGTCCTATCATTGGGAATAGTGCAATATTGCTGAGGGGGAATGTGCATCCTTGTACTGTAGTTTCATTGCTGTGGCTCTATCTAACTTCAGAGACCTCCTTTTGTCTGTTCATCATATGTGGTGTTAATCCGCTTATTATTTCCTGTGTGCAAGTTTGGGATTGTTGCCGTTGGCAATGGGTTTTTCCCAATGGGAATGTATCTTGTGCTTCACCTTGTGTGGGGTCCTCAATTCTAATAGCAGCCTTTCATTTCTTTCTGTGTATCTTTGCTATTGATATTAGGCCATTTATTTCCGGGTCTAGTTCATTGCAAACTTTAAAATTGCTACTGTGTAGTTTAGGCTCGCTAATTGCTCATTCATAAGTCTTGTGAATAAAGCTTTTTGCACCTTAAGTCAATTTTAAACTTCAAAACTATTTTTTAAATAACAATGTGTATGCAATACTTGTACTTATAACTGCTATTTTTAGACTGTAGCATTGCTACTATTTCTAAATGTAAAATATCTGCGTACTTCTTCCGCCTCTGCTTTCTGATGCACCAGTGATCCCACCCAGTTACATGAAGTAATGTAGGCTTTGGGTTAGATGTGCCCTGGGTTACGGCTTAAGGTTTTACCCCGGAAGAGGATCCTTATTTGTGCCTTTAGTAATTTTGTTGTTTCAGATGTATTGTTAGATGCATTTACTACCTATGTACACTTAATTATGTATAGAACACGTACATATGTGTTTACAGTCTACTTATCTATTTGTATGTTGTCACAATACGCAGTACTTTATTCCACTGTACAATATTACATTTTACATTCAGTTTAACATTATCTTACTGTTTTTATACATGTATAATACTTTACTTCATCATGTCCCTTTTCTTCTATTACTTGCACCTGTTTTATGTATTATATGTATTTTCATTGCCACATCTAGGCTCTAGCTATTGTGCATATGACAAAGCCTTTTAATCTTGAATTTATACAACTCCGAAAACCAAACCAAACAGGCTGCAGGCTTGAGAACCAACTGATCTCCCAATCTCATTTTCTCAATTTCACCCCGGCTCGTCCCCCCCCCCCTCCCCACGCTAACTCGATGTGCCAGTCACAGGAAGCCCTGCTGGCTGTGGGGGGCGCTGCCTCCGTGAGACCGGCAGGTGAGGAGCAGCTTTTTGTGGATCAGCCTGGCTGGAAATCAGGAATGCCCTCCTCCTCCTCCTTCCCTTCCTAATGGCTCATACCAAACTCACCAGGAGTTCTGTGACCGCACCATCCCCAGATCATGAGAAGACTGCCACCAACTTCCCCAGAGAGGTGGAGGATTATGTGCGTAATGCTTTGCATCTGTGTGCCATCTATCTGTGCACGCCAGAATGCTATTCCTATAAAAACAGAATGGGAGGCAGAGGCATGTCCCCGGAGGTTCTTTATTTGTCATACGAACATAGCTAGGTCGTTATGTCGATGAAAATCATAGGTCACAGGCTTCTCCAACAGTGCAACACAATAATACAGATAAACAGAAAAATATAGTGCAAGTAAATATAAAAAGTAAAAATATAAAAAGTGAAATAGTGAAATAAGAGTCTATATGCAAACTATTGGAATGATATAATAGATGAATAGATAAATAATTACTAAGAAGCAGATGAATGTTATGGATGTTGTTTCAACAGTTCAGGTGTTTAGCAGTCTTATTGCCTGTGGGATGAAACTGTCTCTGAATCTGGTGGTTTTTGTCCGGATGCAGCAGGCAGAACAGTTTGTGGCTGGGGTGATGGGGGTCTTTTATTTATTTATACTTGTTATTAATGAAACTGATATTGATGAAAGTGATTTGCTTGACTGTCTCAAATTGTAATGATTTTATGCATTGCTTGAATTTTACTTAACAGACTATGTGGTTTGTCTTGTGTGTCATGTTTTGCATTTTGTCTTTTTGTTTATGTATGTCTGTAAGTTGTTCCTGTTGTCGGGACCCCCTTGAAAACGAGATGGTGCATCTCAAGGGGTTTATCCCAATCAATAAAAATAAAAGAAAAACCTACCAGTTTCACCCACTGTCTCTGCCACCTCCCTCCATGCCTGGTTCCTCCGGTTTGTATCCCGGTAGGTGAAGAGGGTCTGGTCATACAAAACCGGGTGATTTGCTACGGCGATAGTTAGTTTCTCCTCCAAAATTTTTTGAAATATAGAAATGAACGGCGGGATATCTCTCCCAGCTTAGACGCGGTTTGATTGGCTACGGCTTGAGCTGTCAGATATTCCGAAACAGGATTTGATTGGCTGGCACTGGCTACTCCGGCGTCTCCGGCGGAGACGGACCGCTATGCTACCCACAATTCAGTTCGGCGAAAAAGCGAGGCAACGTGACGTCACCCCATTCAAAGTGAATGGGCAGATTGGAGTTGTCTACGCTGTCGACGCTGTAGTGTGGACGGGCCGTAAAGGTCCTCCATGGATGACAACTCCGTCCTGGTGATGTTCTGTGTAGTTTTCACCACCCTCTGTAAAGCCTTACGGCCCGTCCACACTACAGCGTCTACAGTGTCGACAGCGTCGACAGCGTCGACAACTCCAATCTGCCCATTCACTTTGAATGGGGTGACGTCACGTTGCCTCGCTTTTTCGCCGAACTGAATTGTGGGTAGCATAGTGGTCCGTCTCCGCCGGAGTAGTCAGCGCCAGCCAATCAAATCCCGTTTCGGAAAATCTGACAGCTCAAGCCGTAGCCAATCAAACCCCGTCTAAGCTGGGAGAGATATCCCGCCGTTCATTTCTATATTTCAAAAAAAGTCGGAGGAGAAACTAACTATCGCCGTAGCAAATCACCCGGTTTTGTATGACCAGACCCTCTTCACCTACCGGGATACAAACCGGAGGAACCAGGCATGGAGGGAGGTGGCAGAGACAGTGGGTGAAACTGGTAGGTTTTCGCCTGTTTGGGGAGTTTATATATATATTGCTCCCATAAAATCCCCGGGGTTTTTTGCTTTGTATGTCGGCGGCGGGAGATTCATGTGATTGGTTGTTGGTCGTGTTGCTTGAATAAAATCCCCAAGCTACAGACACGCCCAGCTCCAAGCTTTTTTTGAAGCTGTAGTGTGGACGCTCCGTTACGATTGAGGGCGGTGCAGCTGCCGTACCAGGCCGTGATGCAGCCAGTCAGGATACTCTCTATGGTGCACCTGTAGAAGGTCAGGATGCTCTCTATGGTGCACCTGTAGAAGTTGCAGAGTATCCTGGAATCCATTTTGAACCTCCTCAGCCTGCGGACGAAGAAGAGTCGCTGTCGAGCTTTTTTGGTGATGGTGGTAGTGTGAAGAGTCCATGTCAGGTCCTCAGTGATGTGGACCCCGAGGAACCTGAAGCTGCTGACTCTCCACCGTAGTCCCATTGATGGCGATGGGGGCGTGTCCCTCTCCCTGCTGCTTCCTGTAATCCACAATCAGCTCCTTTGTTTTGCTGACGTTGAGATGGAGGTTGTTATCCTGGCACCAAGATGTCAGTTTTCCGACCTCCTCTCTGTACGCCATCTTGTCACCGTCTGTGATCTGGCCGATGACGGTCGTGTCGTCAGCAAACTTCACGATGGTGTTGGAGCTGTGTGTGGCCACGCAGTCGTGAGTGAACAGGGAGTAGAGCAGAGGGCTGAGCACGCAGCCTTGAGGGGCACCGGTGTTGAGGATCAGGGTGGAGGATGTGATGTTTCCCACCCGCACTGCCTGGGGTCTGCCCGTCAGGAAGTTCAGGATCCAGTCACAGAGGGCGCTGCTGAGCCCGATGTCTCTGAGCTTGATGGCCAGCATGGAGGGCACAATGGTATTGAATGCTGAACTGTAATCAATGAACAGCATTCTCACATATGTGTTCCTCTGGTCCAGGTGTGAGAGGGCAGTGTGGATGGTGAGGGCTATGGTGTCGTCTGTGTACCTGTTTGCTCTGTAGGCAAACTGCAGGGGGTCCAGAGAGTCAGGGAGGGAGGAGGTGATGAAGGTTTTGACTAACCGCTCAAAGCACTTCATTATGATGGAGGTGAGAGGTGAGGCAGAGATGGAGTACTCGAGTCCCGGACTCGGACTCAAGTCGGACTCGAGTGCCGATTTTCGGGACTCGTGACTCGACTCGGACTCGCGCACTGATTGACGTGACTTGGACTTGGACTCGTGAATTCTCGCGCACGATGACTTGGACTCGGTCCCGTGAATTTTTCCCCCCACGATGACTCGGACTCGACTTGTACATTGACGCTCCGACTTGGACTCGGACTCGAGCAAGTTTTCTCTGGAGTCCGATGTCCTCTATCCTGGCGTGTGCACCTGCAAGGCGAGTTCACGTACTGGGCCCCGCTATTCCAGTCTAGAGATGTCTACAGACACACCCCGCATCTGCTGTATGCTTTCACACATTCTGCTTCCACATTGGAAAAGAGCAGCGCAAAATGCTCATTATGTGGAAACAATATTGAAGAGAAGGCTCGGTAACACATTACTCTAAGGATGAAGTTCAGACATCAGCTGTCTTGAACACTATCATCAGAGTAACGTGATCTAATCAATAAATAAAGATTCAGATAACATGAAAGCACATGGCTACTTAACATGCAGAATGAAGTCATTTTGCATGCTTAGTAGCCATGTGCTTTCTGGGGCTAAATCTATCAGTGAACCGATTTAACCGGTAAAAGTTCCTTCACAATAAGAGTCCCGATCTTATTACTATCAAAATAAAAGTGCAAAACGAAAACTTTATCATAGGAAAATATTGGCATACAAATATAATAACTTCTCTAAAAGGTAACTCATTTTAAATATTGTTTATTTATATATAATAATAATAATATTAGTAATAAGCTTTATATTTGTCTTGCACCTATTACAAGAATTTAGTAATAAGCTTTATATTTGTATAGCACCTATTACAAGAATTGTAGCCAAACTCGCTTCACAGCAGTTCAATAGACAGATTAGTATGACATGACAGGATAAAAGCAATGTGGAGGAGCAGCTACATTTCAACACATATATCCACGAAGATTAATACATGAAGACTTGTGACTCGGACTTGACTTGGACTCTTCTTAGGTGACTCAGACTTGGACTCGGACTCGAACACAGGTAATGATGACTCGGACTCGACTCGGACACTCCTTGGGTGACTCGGACTTGGACTCGGACTCGAACACAGGTAATGATGACTCAGACTCGACTCGGACACTCCTTGGGTGACTCGGACTTGGACTCGGACTCGAACACAGGTAATGATGACTCAGACTCGACTCGGACAGTCCTTGGGTGACTCGGACTCGACTATAACTCTCCCTTGGTGACTTGGACTTGGACTCGGACTCTAAGAGTGGTGACTCAAGAGTGACTTGGACTCGTGAATTGGTGACTTGACTACAACAATGCTGGGCGGTAGTCATTGAGGCTGGTGATTTTTGTCTTTTTGGGGACAGGAACGATGGTGGAGTGTTTTAAACATGTGGGGACTACAGACTGCAGTAGGGACCTGTTGAAGATGTCTGTGAACAGCTCTGCCAGCTGAACTGCACAGACCCTGAGAACACGGCCAGGGATGCCATCAGGTCCAGGAGCCTTGTCTAAAACAAAAGGGCAGGGCTCCTGGTCCTTCTGTGCCTCCACAGCCTGGCTGCTCTCAAAACGTGCAAAAAAACTGTTCAGCTCATCTGGGAGAGATGCGCATGCAGACACTCCCGCAGCACCCCCGCACTCCTTTGTAGTCTGTCATTGTTCTTAGTCCCGCCCACATGTTCCGGGTGTTACAGCCTTTGAAGTCAGATTCCACCTTCTCTTTGTACTGTCTCTTTGCACTGCTAATTGCTCTCCGGAGTTCATACCTAGAATTCCTGAACTCCTCCAAATCTCCAGATCTGTGCGCGATAGTGCGCGCTTTCAGCTTGCCACGCACCTCGCCGTTTATCCAGGGCTTTTGGTTTGGGAATGTTCGTACAGAAACCTTCGGTACCACGTCTTCGATGCATTTCCCAATGTAGCAGATGACCGTATCCGTGTGTGTGTTGATGTTGTTGTCCTCAAACACACTCCAATCCGTAGATGCAAAGCAATCCTGCAGAGTTGAATCCGACTCCTCACTCCATCGCTGTACTGTCCTTGTTACCGGTCTGTCCCTTTTAAGTTTCTGCTTGTAAGCAGGCATCAGCAGCAGTGAGATGTGGTCTAATTTGCCGAAGGGAGGGCGAGGGAGAGCCTTATATCCATGTCGAAAAGGGGAATAAACATGGTCCAGTATGTTTTCCCCACGCGTCGGGCAGCTGATGTGTTGGTAGTACTTCGGCAGGACCTTCTTCATGTTAGCGGTGTTAAAATCCCCGGCCACAACGAACGCCGCCTCTGGCCGTAAAGTCTCGGTCTTGTCAATAATCCCAAACAGCTGATCAAATGCTGTGTTGTTGTCGGCTAGCGGCGGAATATACCAACCCAGTCTCACGGCATTTCGTGTTCACCAACGCGATTTTTAATCTATTGATTCGTGTTCACCAACACGATTTCACCCTTTTTTTGGTGTTGCACAGGACGATTTTAAAAGCAATGTATTTCTATTGGTAGTATGTTTCAACCCAGTCTCACGGCATTACGTGTTATAGGAAGACCGGAAGCTGTCCGAAATTATACGATTTTAAATAAAAGCAATAATTTTATGAACCATACAGCTTCCGGTCTTGCCGTGAGACTGGGTTGAATATACACTGCTGTTATCACAACAGATGTGAATTCTCTCGGCAGGTGAAAAGCCCGGCATGTGATCATGAGGTGCTCTCGATGAACAGTCTGAAGAAATAACCCTCACATCTGTGCACCAGTTGTTGTTAGTCATTACACACACAGTCCGGTCCTGACGAAAAAAAGTGAATCCGTCAGGAACAATGGCGGAGTCCGGGATAGCGGGGTTGAGCCAAGTCTCAGTGAGAATGAACACGTTACAGTTCTTAATGTCCCGTTAAAAAGCAATCCGACTTCTGAGTTAATCTAGCTTATTTTCAATGGATTGAACATTAGCCAGAAGAATACTCGGAAGAGGGGGTCAGTTTTCTCGTTTCCTCAGTCTGACCAGCAAATCGGCGCGGGACCCTCACTTGGTCTTCCTCCTGCTGCGTCTCTCAGGTAGGACAGCAACAGGTAGCCATGGCAAATCTCCATTGTTTGTCGGTGGGTTATTGTCCACGAAGATTCGGATGTGAAGAAGTTCCTCTCTGCTATATTGTATAGCACAGTTGGTGCGGTCGGCTTGCATGTTGCCAACCATGTTAAAAGCAAAACGGAAAAAAGTAAAAATACGAAAAAGGGCAAAGTTGGAGAGGAGCCAAACGACAATGTGGCCATCTTCACCAGCGCATTACAATTTTGTTCAGGTGCAATTGAAATGCAGTCATAGACAAGTGAATGGCACTCTGTCATGAAACTGTATCCATCAATGCTAAGGCTTGTTAAGAGTTTTTTATTAAAAAATGCTGAAAAGATGTTTCACTACTGTTCGGGTATTTTTATTATTTCATTTTTATGAGAACACATTTTTCCCCCTTCCCTTTTCCGTTGAGTTTCTCTGCCTCGGTTTACATTCTCTCTACTGCCGCCTCTTCTCCGGAGTTCAGCTGGAAGTGCTCTGTTTTCTCCACAAGAATTGTACGACTCTTGAACGAAGTGTTGAGACAGAAAACACTTAAAGCGGCGCTGGCAAAAAAAGACGGTGAACTGACAAATAGGGACACAAAGCCCTGGAGGAATGAGGAGGAGAGGGATGGAGACAGGGCAGGAAGAGAGAGTGTGTATTTGAGTACGGCCGACATATTTCAGCGTGATGACCTTGAGTTTCTACTTGGAGTCATTTCCAAATTTCCCAGGAAGTGTGTATCTGGCTTCCATAGGACATATGGTGTTAAATGTACCTGCTCTGCCCAGTTGTGTTCCGCTTTGACGTTGATGAGCTACGTCTCACATGCTTAATGGTTCACAGCAGCCGCTGCAGCATCTGTTCAATGTCTGTCTGGAGGGTGGATATGCATTTTTAGGGCCAATAAGTGACAGGGGTGGACGGAACAGTTCTCCCTAGATTAATCAGATTCAGTGCAATAACGCTGCAATCCTAGAAGTCTGAAGAGGAAACCCGGATCTTAATTCAGACTTGCGTTTGGAAGCCCTCTGAAGTAGACAAAGAGGTCATTTGAAAAAGCATCTGGATCCGGTGGCGTTCGGTGGAGTGCGTTCCCATCCAAAACCACCCTCAACCCAACCCACCCAACCCCCCGACCCCCTTTCCCCTGCAACCACCACCCTCGTCTGTTTATCATAGGATCTCCAACACACAATCAAACATGAAAGGATGAGTGCTCGCAAGAGCCTTTTTAGATTTTGTGGAAATGTGACATCTCTGGAAACATTTAGCCTGTCATAGCTGCTGCTGCTCTTCAAAGAGCGCAGAGCGGAATAGATTAATGTCGCTTCTGTAACAAACCTTCTTCCTGTCTGTCCTTTCCTACTAAACACGCTGGCTCCCTTTACTGTAACCATACACAGAGATTACTGACTGTATAGTAATAAGGCAGCAAATCATTTTAAGATGTGTGTGTGTGTGTGTGTGTGTGTGTGTGTGTGTGTGTGTGTGTGTGTGTGTGTGTGTGTGTGTGTGTGTGTGTGTGTGTGTGTGTGTGTGTGTGTGTGTGTGTGTGTGTGTGTGTGTGTGTGTGTGTGTGTGTGTGTGTGTGTGTGTCTGTGTGTGTGTGTGTGTGTGTGTGTGTGTGTGTGTGTGTGTGTGTGTGTGTGTGTGTGTGTGTGTGTGTGTGTGTGTGTGTGTGTGTGTGTGTGTGTGTGTGTGTGTGTGTGTGTGTGTGTGTGTGTAAGTGTGTGTGTAAGTGCATCAACGTTGTACAGGGCCCTGATTTCCAACTGATAAGGCATTTGTGCTTGATTCTTATATAGCAACATTTTTGCTCCTGTATCCTATTATATAATCTAGATTAAGAAGAAGTCTTTGAGTAATGCCAACTAAATAGAAAAGGCATGTGGACTAGTACCATGCACTTGTTTGTCATGAGGGGAGATAGTTTGCAAATGTTACTGGAGGTTTTATGAAACCCATCATTGTATGTTTTTGAATGTTCTGATACAAATCCTCAGGCCACAGGAACTTTCATTAACCTTTAATTCAATACACTTGAACCATTCAAAAGCTGTAACAAGGATTATCTCGCATATTTACAATATATGTGTTTCCTTAAATTGTCAAGTTGATTTTAAGCAAATTGTAGTTTGTGGTATATAAAGGGTACACATGGCTGTAATCTGCCAGTAAAGTAAAGTTTTCAAAATTGAAACAAAACACGTTCTGTTGGCATTTAACGGGAGAGAATAGAAAAATGGTCTCCAGGACTTTGTTTCAATTGGGCTGGTTTTAAAGAGGAAATATTGTGAAATATTGTGCTTCCAGGTTTATATTTGTATTTTGTGTCTCTTCTGTGACCTGTCTCCATGCTTTAATGTTCAAAAATGTCTTTATTTTGCTCATACTGCCTGTGCTGCAGCACCTCTGTTCACCCTCTGTCTGAAACCAGAGCCCAGTCTGCTCTGATTGCTTAGCTGGCTGGCTCTGTTGTGATTGACCGGACCCTTAGCCTATCATTAATGTGTTGGAGCGCTAGCCAATAGAAGCGCAAGTGGTACGAAAGTAAACAAAGGACTGCATTTGAGGTTTTTCAGACGGGGAAAGAAACTCCCTCTGGGACTTTAACCTTTGCAGACCATTTACATGCACAAAAACCTATTTAAAACACTATAGAAGAGGGAAAACCCCAAAAAGCATAATAGGGTCTCTTTAATTGTTACTTAATGTCATCAGTCAAGACATACATGTTGAAGCTATCAGACATGTTTCAGCAAACTATGGGAATATGCATTCAATGAGTTAAATGTTGCCTACATCAGAACTTTTTCAGCAAAGGCGTTCGCATATCCCACTTTGACAAATGCAAAAACCACCTCAAACTAGCCCAAAAAACGTTTTAGGCTATGAGGGCGTGTGCATTTTCCATTCCTATACAGCCTTCTAATGTTATATTTCACAATGTGCATAAAAATAGGTTTATGGAAACATAGCTAATGTAGCCTATATAGACCGGAGGGGAAAATGAGACGGACTGGAGAGAAAGAACTCAGGTTTCTGAAGAGTTCTGAAAGACACAGAGCTGCCCCACACAGGCGTACTAAATGCACACGCACGCGCACGCACGCACACGCGCACACACACACACACCTAGTGTGTATGTTGCTAGCATGCTTGCAGCTAACATCTGTGCAATTGCTACATTGGCTGTTTGGGGACATATAAACAGAAGATTTGCTACGCTTTCTTTCCAAAAGTAAACTGATTTGCAGTTCTTTACCTCTTCAGAGGGTTTTGTGAAAGGAAGATCTCCCACAACACTCATGCTCAGCATCAATATTTACTAACATTTCTGCCCCCCTGAAATGTGAGTATTATCAATAAATTGTGATGCTGAGCAATAGCAGTGTGGGAGATCTTCTCAAGGCTCAAGTAATACTTTCCAACGCACCTGCTGCATCAAAGAAAGCTGAATGGTGACGTATCTCTTTTGAACAAAAACTCAACAGAGAGTTACATTAAGAGAATTTCTTAAAAGTAATAGATAAAAAATAGGTCAAAGCTTAAAAGCATAAACATAGACCACATATTGGACAGCATCTTGACTATTTTACAACTTTTTCATGTGGTTTATAAAAACAAAGGATATAAGTGAGGCAGTTCATCTTTACATTAGCTTTTCCTGTTAGTATTAGTTTGTCACTTCCTGTTTATTGTTGGGATCAGGTGTAATCAAATAAAAAACTAGATGAGCACTAGTTCAAAGACCTCCGCTAATGCTTATTCCATAAGTAAATGTGTGTATTCGCCCTTTGATTTGGGTTCACTCCAAGATTGAATGGGTATTTAATTGGTACATGCTACACCCTTCAATCAAGATTTGTAAAAATCATAATCCTGTGACAAACAGACAAACAAACCAACAAGCAAAACATACCCTTATTGGCGGAGATAAATATCCTTGATAAATATCTTTTTAGGTAGGAGCACTGTTGCGTGGAGGCCTATTGCATTGGCCATTTTAAGCCAGAATAGCGACGAACTTCAGGGTCATATGATATGGTGGATGTATCTTGACCCAGGCATTATTTCCCATCCCCCAACTCTTAAAGCCCCTGTCACACTGTCCCGAAATTGACACCCGATGGACACACGATAAAGGAAATGTTCAAATTCGGCTGTGATCGTAGCAACATCGGGCCATTCGGGAGGGCATCTAAGCCATCGTATGTCCGCCGGTGGAGTTTCTCAGGCTCCGGCAGCAACTTCGTGAGCGGCAACTTCGTAAGGCACTCGTGAGGGCATCTTGTCAAATCGTGTCATCTTCGTGTTATCATCGGTGCATTCACCCTCACTCTGATCGGGGTGAATGCCCGATGGCACCGAGGATAACAAGATGCCCTCACGATGGCCTTACGAAGGGCAAAATTGACACACGAATTCAACACGAAAATGAACCTTTGCAAGGTCCTTCGGCAATTTTTTGGCATGCCAAAGATTTTGCCTCCGCTCACGAAGTTGCTGCCGGAGCCTGAGAAACTCCGCCAGCGGTCAAACGATGGCTTCAGATGCCCTCACAAATGGCCCGATGCTGCTACGATCACAGCCGAATTTGAACATTTCCTTTATCGTGTGTCCATCGGGTTGTTTTATTGCACAACAAAATCATGTAAATATATTATGTAAATAACCCAATTTGTATTCTGTGAAACTAAAAAGGATATAATATATTATTTTGAAGGACAGTTGACAGGGAATTGTTGTTGTTATGGAAACAACATTACGGAGAAAACGTAATATTTTCTACATATAAAGACGGAGAAAGTAAAGAACAAAGTCTGAAGATATCAGTACAGTATCATAGTACTGTAACATAATTATTTTTGGTACTTTCATTGCAGTTGTATGTAGTGCTGCGTACCGGCAAGCCGAACCGGTACTGGACTTGTAAAAAGTTTCGGTTCAAGTCCGGTTAAAACCGGAACGTCGGGAACCGGTACTTGGACTCGCAAAAAAACTAGCACTTACGTATATTCTGGTGTCTGTTGTTATTTAAACATTCCCTGATAAACGTTATTCAGCGTCAATAAATGGGTGCTAATCCCAGTGTGCTCAGTGTACAACATCACATGTCATTTCACCTTCGATTCACGGTTTGAAAACGTAGCCTTTCGCCACATGCTAATGCTAACCGGAAGTGAAGAATTTTCAGAATAAAAGTATTAGTTAAGTTAATAGTGTGAACTTCCGGTTTTTTCAGAATAAAACTGATTTAAATTAAATAGTGTATTTAATTCAAAATTACGCCATATCAACATTGATTTTAATTTCTAACAGTATGTATGTACATCACTATGTATGTAGTATGTACTGTATAATGTACACATGTAGAGTTGTAGAAAATACATGTACAGACAGTACAGTACACTCTGACTGTACAGTCACTACAGTGTAGCCTATACTGTACAGTAGGTGTGTAACAGTGTAATGCGTATAGTCTACTCTACACTCTACCTTTCAGCAACGTTTTAGGGATTTAGGCTCAGTCAGCTCAGGGACTGTTTGGTTACTTTAGTTTGGTAAATGAAATAAATGTTTGAACTTTGTAGTAGTTCACTGTAGTTGCTGTCATAAGTCATTTGTAGACTAAGTGGCAAAAAGTGTTATTTTTACATTTGTACTTTGTAGAAAAATGTAGACACAAGTTGGAAGGGAGCGCAATAAACCTGACGAGTTTGAATTTGAGTTGATTATGAGTTAATTTTCAATTGATAATTAGCTCACAATAAGTTCACTTTAGTTACTCACACAACTTGACACAAGCCATGGGTTCAGGTCCGGACTTATAAGTCCGGACCTGAACCTGAACCTCTGGACTTGAGTCCGGACCTGAACCTGAATGTGAGTCCAGGTACGCAGCACTAGTTGTATGTCTTAAATGTAATGTAAATGTTGCCTTCGTGTGTGGTTCGGGGCCATCTTCGTGCGAAATTCACAATTCCATATTCGTGTGTCCATCGGGTGTCAATTTCGGGACAGTGTGACAGGGCCTTAACAAAAGACCAACAATGTCTTGAGCCAACAAACAACATGTAACTGCAGAAATGCAATAGCTGATGTAGTTTTACAAAAGTCCTCGGGACATCCGTTGCATGGTTAGAAAAACACAAACAATTTGTATTCCACGTGTGGCACAATCAGGTAAACAGAGTGTCTTTGCTTGATAATGTATGAATGACAGGACACGGTAAGAAAACTGTGGGCCTAGAACTGATCTAGCTTCCACTCAATGTACAATTAAACAGAAAAAACTAATTTCAATAAAGACATACCTATCCATTGAGATTAGTTTGAATTGGTAACATTTAAAACCTCCAAATGTACATCCTCTATAGGAAAACGATGTACACATCTTCCTTGTAAAATCTACCAAACATAGGTACATACATAGTTGTATTTTCTTTCAATAAGGAGGCTGATGGTCGGTCAGGGGTCAGAGGAAGAGAGGCTGTAGACTTCAGATACACACTGGGAGGTGAAGTGCTTCTGCTAATATAGACAGACTATAATAAAAAACGAGAAAGAGACAAAAATAGGAGGCAGAGAGGGTCAGACGGAGAGAAAGGAATGCTGTTTACTCATTGCACTCATCCATAAGAGGGCTCCATCTCAACAGTCAGTCAGCCGGACGTAGCCTTGAGTTCAGCACCGCATCCAGCCAACACCCCCCCCTTTTCTTCCCCAAAACCCCCCCCCCCCCCCAAAACCCTAAACCGCCACCACTTTACCAACACAAAAAGATGCAGCCCGGCACTTTCCTTTTCACCCTAGCATGCAGCTCCCCCCTTACCCCACCCAACACACACACACACACCCCCGAGCCTCCCTCCCTTTCCCACCTTTGTATCAGTTGAAAGGCATATGGTTACTGCCATCCGATTCCCCTCGGCTGAAAGTGCCTTTCACTTTACCGCAGTTCACAAAGGGGTCAGACTACGGCAAACAGAAATATTGTGTGAGAGCTCACTTTTTCTTGTGCCTGAGCTTAGAGATGTGAGAGAGTCCCTGAAAAAGCTACATCTGGTCAAACAAACCTCACTCCATTCCTCATGCCAGAGCGGGAGAATTTATGCTGGAGTGAATAAAGAGCGGTATTTTGGAGAATTGACAGAAGCTAACCTCGGACATGGTCAGCCGTACATCATTCATTTCCACTCTAGGTCAGATTTCCTGATGTTGCTCAAAACAGATGCATTGGAAATTGGCTGTTCGGAGTAACAACTGTTGGATTTGTCTGTGAAGTCAAACAAAGAGACATCACAATGAGAAAATCAATCATCGCCGGGCAGGTGGGGCTGATAGGAGCGAGGTGTCAGAAATGTCACAGTGGCCGGTGTGTGTGTAACATGATGAGGCCGTGTTTCAGTCCAAACCCCAGGGTCCTCTGGGCTATCTAGTCTCTCCAGCTCTCTTTGTGCTACTCTGGTAAATCATTAATAATGAGTGTTCCTCTGCTGACCTTGTTTGTTAAAAGACTTGTACCTGACAACTTTGCGCGCTAAAGGGAAACTATTTCTGACACAGAAACGAGACATACTCTTATTTTAGAAAACCTCCCTAAGCGAATAAGTTGAACTCTTTGAAACTTTCCGATCTCTACCCGTGTCCCTATTGTTAACCCTAATAATTGTATCCATGAGTTGAGGGTACATTTCCATTCCACAGCCCTGTAATTAGGCTGCCTATTCAAGCACCAATTTATGGCCGATATTTTTCTTGGCATTAAAGCTACCGACCGAGCTGAAGAGTTGATTTCCAAATGGGAACTCTGGGGAACCACACCAAAACAGCCTCTGGGAAAGAAACCGCACAGCCAAGGAGTCGTCAGCACTTCAAACACTTTACTGCCAGCTAAAAGAGATTCATTCTGAAAAGCTAACTGGTGTTTACTTTGCCCTTTATGATGGTTCCTTTTAGTAGGATAACATTTGGTGAGAAAGTGTCAGGCTTGGTTTTACTTGAGGCCCGCTGCTTGCCCACAGACCGGGGACTCTTCGAGGAGATCTTCCCCCAGCAACACCCCCCTCCCCCCTTAGTTTACAGACTGACAACCGGCCTGGAAGTGTGCCTTGTTCCACAGGGCCATCAAACATGTATTCATCCCATAAGCTACTGCCAACAGTAGTGGGCACTACAGTGAGCTGAGCCAACGTAGGGCAACTCAGGCCGCAGTAATAGAAGATAAATGTAATGACTTTTAAGCATTTCTGTTTTGATGTGTTTGTGTTTAAGGGAATGCGGTGTTAAGAGGTTCCTACCCCTGAATGGAAGACTGCCTTTGCACCATAAATCTGTCCCTCATTGTGAAGACAAAATGAAAATGGCCCCGTCATAAAACATCTGTAATGGCTCCATCCACCACCAACACATAATGGGGCAATTACCAAGAAGGGGGCTGGGACAGCATGAAGCCTTTAGCTCTCTTTGGTTCACCACACAATACTTTGGTGTATGTGTTTTTGTCTCATATGCGTATGCCTGTGTGTATGCATATGTTGCCACTTCATTCAATCTTTGAATCACGATGTGAAGGGATTAAAGGAGGCACGAAGCGAATCGTATTGCAGGAACACGCCGCTTTTTACCTGTTCATTGACCCTGTTCCCCACTCCGTCCATTCTGCACAGTGACAGACGGGCACATCTAATCTGAAATTGCATTATTGATGCCTGATTTTTTGCGCGGGCCGGCCCGGGCCCTGCCTCTTCCACACCTCGTAATCAAGCATAATTGAGGTTAACTGTACGGCACGGCTGAAACGCTAGACAGGTAAGCCGCAGCCTCTCATGATTAATGTAGTGTGTTAGTGTTCTGGGCTCTGACCTTTTGAGATAGGCCAGGCACCATTTTTAAGTGAAAGCTCTGCCTCTGCCGAGTTGTAGAGTTGTCCATCAAGTCCTCCTGCCCCCCGCCACCCTACACTCCTCCACCCAACCAGCACCCCCACCTCTTCCAAAGTCAGATCCTTGTCTTGCTGCCTCATTGCCCCTGACCCATGTTTGTTTGCCTATGTCTCGTTTTACAATGCAGAAATGCTCTTTACTGCACAGGGCCTTCTTTGAGTTTCTGCATGTTTTATAAAAATATATGAGCATTTAATGTGCAGAAAGGGTTGCACATTTTACTGGTTTTCTTGGTTTTTCTATATTTTTGCTATTTCTAGGCTTCTATCGAGCTGCTTTCCTTTTTAATTCCTGTCTTTTCCATTGACACTGCATTTCAAAGAGTGCATTTTAGACCTAATTTGTCGTCCCGCGGGCCGAGTGCCTGAGACCAGTGAATGCCATTGTCCAGGCCCCTGTTGGTCAACGACCCTCCCTCTCTTCTCCACAAGCCTCCGCGGATGTGAATTGGCAACGAGGTCATGTCCTCGCCTTGCTCCCAAACATGAGCATTGTCAGAGTTAACTGAGTAAATTTGCTTTTGACTCAAGCTCATTCAGACCCTCACACGGAGACACTGGACACAAAAAGATGAACTGCAAGCACACAAAAAGACAAGCTTCCTTTCTGCGGAGAGGTTTGCAAGGAAAATCAGAAGGTGTACTTGTTAATCAGGGATGGCGAAGGACCCAGGTCACCATCTATAACATAGACCAGGGGTAGTAAATGGATGAGGAGGGGTGAAAGGGCACCCTCAGACATTCCCTTAGAAAATAAACAGAACAAAAGAGCTTTTCTGGACAGGTATTCCAAGTAGATCTATTAAGTTGACTAAAGTCGATTTTCTGAGTTCATTAAAGAATTTAATGCAAAGATAAAAAAAATACACATAAGAGCAAGGTTCTACTGCAATTGAATAACAGCAATGGCTGCATTCTCACATTTCACACTCCCAGTGAGTTTTAACGCAATTAGCAGGTTATCTGTGGAGAAGTGGAGGTGTCTGCTCTCCTCTTGTTACCGTATGGTCTGACAGGAGGGAGGAGAGAGGAGGAAGAGGCAGGCAGATGCACCCATAGAGGAAACACCCTGATCTTTTGTTACATGGCTGCTCTGTTTAGGGTTTATTTTCTGTTTCTGCTCAAACAGCAGCTGTCAAGTGCAGCCAACCACCGCTATCTTTATCTTTAACCCACAGAATGACTGTATATCAGTTACTCACCCAATATTACCTTAATTCTTGAAGAAAACTTTGTATTTCTCGCATGCCTCCTTGGTACACAAGAATAAAGGAAAAACAGGAATAAGGCTTGATGAGTTTAGGTAAAGGGGGCTGAGTTTAATATCCTTTGAACATGTCCGGACAAGTTTCATGCTGGCGTGACTGTTAATGCAGAAGTGTTTTGGAGAGTACGTTTTTAGGAACAATTCATGTTTTTTAGAAGTAGTAAGCATACGATGGGGTAAATTATACTTATTATACAGGTTATATTGCAGAAGTATGAAAGGGATGTCTTGAAATAATTAGGCAACCATTGACGTTTTTCTTCGTTCAATGTGTACGCATTCGAGAAAAACAATGTTTCTTTAAAAGTTCAAGGTAAGGGGAAACATTCACATACAAATGGTAATTTTATCCATGGAGTATTCCCTTAAAATGTTTTACAATTATGTTCCCCTCTGACAAGCAATTCTAAACAGTTCTACAAAACTCATTTTTGTTTTACAAGGGAAGAAATTGGATTATAAATGGATTGCTGGAGAGAGAGAAAAAAGCAGTGACCTCTGCCTTTAAGGCACTAGCAAGTGTATTTAATGTTTGGAGCCGCCCCTGCCTTTGTGTTGAAGCCAGTGGTTCAATGAAAGGCGGCAATAGGGGTCACTTCAGGCATCTGCTGCTCCCCTGCACCACTCATCTGTCCATCTGTGTACGCTGCTGCCCTTCTGTCCCCTCACACACACTCGCAGACACACAAATACAGGAAGATCCACTCCTTAAAGTTGCGTGTGAGCGTGGACACGTGAGTTCTGTCTGGGAGGTTTTATTCCGCATCTGTTTAGCGCACCATCTCGCATTGGCCCGAGTTCTTGGCTGGAGAAAGGTGTCAAGCTTTATAATAGAAGGAACTACAGTATCTGCAAAGCATAATGGTGGGAAATAGAAGAAACCAGAGAAGGTGGGATCCCTCTAGAGGCAATAAAGAAAGAGAGGGAGAGTGAGGAGAGAAACAGTCAGTGAAAAATAAATAAGTTCTTTCTGGAGTTTATCAGTAGCAGTTTAAAAGCCAGGCCTTGGCAACGTCCAAGCTCTTTCTCTTCGATATTTAAATGGTATCCATGCAACAAATCAAAGCATGAGATCTAAGTCTCAGCTGTAACGTTTCTAATGCTCCTTAATGCCAGTTAAACAAATGTCTGCTTGCTATAGAGGTCCTCGCCGTCTAAGAGATCAGGCTGATTTATGCCCTTCCTGTCGCTGATGAGGACATCACTGATAAAGGAGAGGTGATGCTCGAGGAACATTCACATCTTCATTCCAGAGAGCCTCCTGGGAACTTCTACTCGGAGCAACACCTTTTAGATCTTCACTCGTGCAAGCCCTACAGATCTCAGAGCGAAGCCTTTGGGCACAGATGTGGGGTGTCAAGACTATTTGTGTTTCTGGCCAAGAGTACCCGTCTCTTCGCCAACTTGGGTTTGCTTAGACTAATATATTAGGAGCGAGTTTCAAATAAACACGACTCTCTGTTTTCGCCCTCTCTGCTCTCGCCGTGGAGCGGGGGGACAATAAGGCGGTTGTGATGAAGAACTTTATAGGAACATTTAACTTGAGAGTGAGGGATTGAAGCGGGTAAACAAAGCATTCCTTTCCCTTTCATCACCATTTAACTGTTCCCTTCACATTCACTCTCACCTCCAGGCCAGTGCCCACCAGACCGTGGAACTTGTCAAATAAATATAAATCAAAAAGGGAAAGGTTTATCCCACAGGTTTGCGTGAAGCTGCTTAGAAATGTAGACTTGATTGTGAAACATTACAGTATATCTGAGCCAGAATCAGTTTAATGGTTTGCGGTGAAGTTTAATCCCCGGGAAACGGGATCACCAGGAATACACGTCCATACTATGTTCTGTGTCCCAAGAAATGTGTTAACAGGAAAAACTAGTTACGTTTACTGTAAACCAAATAGCTGCAATGTACAAACTATAGCAACCACAGAAACAGGTAAATGCTCTATGTGCTTCTTCATGGATGCAATTCTCAGATTTGTATTGGATGCAAAACTCAATGGTAACTTCCATTAGACCCCATAACTTCATATATTGGAGTCTCATTTGAAGCAGACTAACAGAACACCAGTTTGGCATTGAAATAATTCAAAAGACGAAAACTGTATGCTAACAGAACCCATGTCAGTACAAGTACATACAAGTAAAAGTATACAAGTACTTTTAAAAAAGGCCTTTCTGTACCAAATTATGTTTGTTCATTCAAAGAATAAAATGCTATTTATGACTCCCATGATGCACATAGCAGACGGAACACTTTTAATATTAATCCACAGCTATAGCGAATGATATGTTATGTTCATTCTAATGTTAGTTAACAAATGGTTTTCTTTGGCCTCAATATACCACCAATAATACTTTGGAACCCATAGATTTATGAATATTTCTCCTTGTTTCTTGAACGACCAATTGGTTTTGACTGTAGTTTAAGTTGTACCTCAAGATCCCCAGCATAGTGTGGTTATCCTCCAAAGACAGAAAACCCTTCTTATTTTAGAAAAATAAATGCAATCCCTAATATGGTTTACTATTTCCACTTGAGAGCAGCAGGGATAGCGTGGCTGGTGGTAGCACCCCGGCGATGGTGTTCCAGACACATAGCCTGGAGGGCCATTTGGTATTACTCAGGGGAATGGTTGTTGTGTCAGTCATTTGCAGCGACCGCTAAAGAGTGCACTTAGCATCCTCTGTTTCCCCCTAGCAAACATGTGGGGAGTGACATGATACTGTACAAGAGCCTGGACAACATATAACATTTCAAAGCAATTTCCTAATTGTTTCCAGGCCAAGGTCGATAGCCTATATGGAAGCAATCCCTTCTTTTAAACTTTTTTTTTCACATCCACAGATTGGGAAACATTAAAGTGTTAAGTAAACTTGACCCAGGCAGGCTAATTCATTGGGAAATAGCTGGGGTTTGTACATTCAGTGCCATATCAATGACAGTCAGTCAGTGGATTTCTTTCCACTTGGTCACCATATGCTTAAGGTGGGCAGTCACTGAATAATGACATTTGTTGTCTATGATGAGACTGTTTACACAGGGGAGGGATAGATTAGCTAGCGTACCTTAGGGCTAAGATATAAACTCCTCTGTTCAACTCTTATTCTGGGGTTTCTTTGTTTAAACTTAAAGGGCAACTATATGCCAATTTTTAAAATGTCTACATGTTGTTCCTATAGTCCAGCAAATTCAAAAGTATGTGTTAACTTGGACATCTCTTCCCAAATCAAAACAGTGTAGTTAATGTGTAATGTCATTAAGTGTAGTCTTAAACTGCTCCAAAAACAATGGGTTGTTAATGGTGTTAGAGATTATCATAAGAGGAACCGGGGAACGTTATAAAAGGAAATGTTCGGTTTCAGAACTAAGAACTCTACAATATCAGTGTTTTTTATAGACAAATTTAAAAGAAAATGAGGTAGAAAGGTTTAAACTTAAGAACGAAAAGATATAAAATTATCAAACCTTCATTCAATTTTCATCTTATTTAGTTAATTTATTTTTAAAAACATAGTTTCTTGGCCTCTTAATCCCTCGTAAATAAATGCCCCAAATATTAGTATTTATTTTGTTGCTTTTTATGGAAGAGGCATATAGCCTACTCTTGAAAGAACACTACAAAATAAATGCTTAACACGGTTGCAAAGTAGCATTAATCATCAAAATTACCAGACTGTTAGAGTTTGTTTTGAATTTTATTTGTACAGTAATGGTGTGGAATATTATCCAGTAATATATGTATATAAATGATCTTATATATCATTGTAAAAGCTCTTTACACTCTAACTGAATGCACCTCAAAACTCAGATCCTATATGTAATTATGAGGTAGACATAATAATGGTATTTTCCACCCTCTGCAAAAAAAAATATCGAATACACCTTAAATTACTCTTATCAACGTAAGAAATATATGATTATCATGGAACTCTGTACATCACAAATAATAAAATAATAATAGAATAGAAATTATACCGATTTGAGTGCATTTTGTATATTTACAAAGAAATGCCGCGTTCTCATTTCTTCAATCGTTGCACTTTGTAAAGTTTTCGACTGTACAAAATATTTACAGCTCAAAAAAGGAAAAAAATGAACAGCAGTGCATTCAAAGCTAATGTGCATTTAAATATTGTCTCGTTCTGAGTCTTTATTTCTTATAATTCCGTCCTTATCAGACGAACTCTCGCTGACCGCGGGTCCTCAGTCAGTTGTGGAAGTGCATTTCCCTAAAGATGCAGACTTTTGCGCAAAAAAGTTCGCCTCAGTATGTGTGCTTTTTTACTTTCTACTTTTTTTCTACTTTCTACAACAGGCACAATGTCTGATTCTGTGTCCTTTTCCTGGTCTCGTGTAAGGCAAAACAAATCTCTTGAAGGCACCACCATCTTATCTCCTCTCCTCGGACCAGTCTGTGTGTGTGAGAGTGTGTGTTTGGTAGACCCTTTTATTGGAAAACAGGCACTTCCTCGGGGTCTGTAATGACTCCAGCTAGACGGTGGCAATTACGGCCTGGATGCACATACCCAAAGAGTCCGGCCTGGCATGCAGGATCACACGGCAGAGCTGCGAACAAAGCGCGGAGCCCACTGTCCCCTGGCCCCGGCACGAACAGGTGCACAGTCAATGGGCTCCCATCCCGCCTTGTACTCATCCCGTGTGCCATATGGACACGTCTCTGGGAAACAAAAGCCTGTTGATAACTCGCGGATGGGAACCAAGGCACGTTAAGGCAGTGAATGATTGTGACTGTACTGAATAAATAGCAGATATCGCCTCTGTGTGCATCCCTTTTGACTTTCTCTTCAACCTGGGACCCATCTTTTTGAAGTGTTTATCTAGCGAGCGCTACCTGCACCCGCACTGCTCCACCACCATGTCCTCGTACTGTTTGTACACCACGTTATTGCCCGAGTCTATGTACAGGATGCTGATGGGGCTGAGTTTGGTGGGCACGCAGCAGCTCGGCGGGGTGCTGTTGGGGTCCATGGAGTTCATGAGCGTCTGTATGATGGCGTGGTTGGTGGGCTCCAGGTGAGACCTCAGGGGGAAGTCGCACACCCCCTCGCAGTGGTACGCCTCGTAATCCAGAGGCGCGATGATCCAATCGTCCCACCCGAGCTCCTTGAAATTCACGTGCAGCGCCTTTTTGCTGCACCGGGATTTGGATTTCTTGCCGTGCCTCTTCCCGTGCCGGTTGCTGAGCGCGGTCCTCCTCCGCCGCCGGGGCCCGTCTCCTCTCACCCCCAGCAAGGACGCTCTTTTCTCCACTACTTCCTCCTCGATCTCCCCCCGCGACTTGATCTTCTCCTTCATCTCGTTGAACAGGTTCTCCCTCTTCTTGGAGCGCGTGTAGGCCACCAGGATGGCCTTCTCCTGTTGGGGCCGGCCCCGCCTGCCCAGACCCAGCTGCCTCAGGTCCACCTCGGTGTCCGTTTTGCGCAACGTGACGCGCAGCTGGAAGCAGAGCTGTCCCCCCTGGTGATGCGGCTGATGGTAGTGATGCTGGTGCGCTTTGAACATATCCCACGCATCCAGGACTTCCCACCCGGCCTTGGTGGAGTCCATTGGGTCCAGGGCCCGGGAGTCCAGCAGCCTGTCCGAGCGGCAGGGGTACAGCTGGATGTCGTAGAGGCCCGCCGTCTGCAGGGAAGTCTGCAGGTCCCCGGGCCCTCTCCGGAATATCCTTAATTCCGCCCCGACCAGCTCCTCTTTGTCTGAAAGGGTTGAGACATCAAACAGATACTTTTGTCTTCGCAGAGGAGAGTGCAAAAGATCGTCTGCAAGGATAAAAAGAAGAAAATAATTGCAGTCAGATTCACTTAGGGTGTACAGTGTTCAGAGAGGATGGAGGGGGGAGCTAACATTTTCCCACAGAGGCCTTCTCTCTCTCTTGAAACAAACTACAGATGACAAGTCCTCAGTTTGCAAAAAAAGAAATCAAAGTTAACACCACTTTTATTTATTGGTATGAACTGTCAACTTATAACTTTATTATCCTTAAAAACACAGATGTTCCACTTACTTTGCCTTAATTTGATTAAATGCTAATGTGATGCACTTGAGTATAAATACGTTAATTATGTATAATGCTAAATGAGGGTTTAGTTTACACAGCTTGCTTCTATATGCTTCCTCTCTAAAATTGTACTTCCTTCATTTCATTTCATGCACATTTGTTGCACATGTAATATTGCAATGCTAAGCACACATGACATATACAGGGATATATCTACTCTTGCTCGTTCCACAAAGTGTATATATATTTCTGTATCCACCTGCAATTTTAGCGCCAAGATTCGTTTTTGATTCCGCATTGACAATAATCCAATACAATCTGGCGACATTTGAATGCAACGCCACTTTTAACCAAAGCCAGCCTGTTTTAATGAAAATACTTCTGCTTTCATTTCACGTGATGACAGATTGATGATGAATTTCCAGCTCTTTGACAGAGTGGAAGTAAACTTTGTACTTCTTTACAAAGTCTCTTAAATAGCAGCAGCAGGCAGAACATTACAAATGTGGTGAATTTCCAGAGATGTATAGCAAAGAAAGAGAGAAAGAAAGAAAAAAACAACAACAAGGGGAAGGCCCTTGGGTGCTGCCAGACACAACAGACCAAAGGCGACATACTGTACACTCAAGGGAACAATACACAATTAATGCATTATTCCCTGCGGGGCACCAGCAGGCCTGCGAATATTCCATCAGAGAGACATGAATATAACACTGTGGATCAAAAGCGTTTACAAAACACGTTAGAAACTGCTTTTTAACTAAGAAGTGGTGATTTTTTTTACATTTTTTGTATCGAAATCATTTAGGTTTAGCAGGTTCAGCTTGCAGTTTATTAAAGTATAAATTAACATTTATAGGATTTTGCTGCCGTTAATATCCAATAAAACGAGTTATTTTACCCATTATATATTCTATTTTGAAAAACACAAATATTTAACCCCTTTGTTTCATGATTAAACGCAGAATCCTTGGTAAGATTTGTCAGGGGAAATGCCATTAAATAAATAAGTAAAAAGCTTTATCAAGTTGATTTGTAAATGAATGTCACTTTTTAAATGTCCGATTTTTCAACTCATTAAAACCCAGGGGTTAAACCTCAAAAGCCTAAAAGATAGTTGATGTGTGGTCTATTTTCCTGCAAAATAAAAACATGTTGTCTCGCCTTACTGTCTCCATTTCATCTAAACGTTAAGATACATATATAAAATAAAAGTGGCATGCCTACATCTGAACCACCCTGTGATATAATTTGTAGGACTCTCTCTAAAGAGATATGAGAATGTAGTTGTCAGTTTCCCTCCATGAACCCTGCAGAGTTCCAACAGTAAAAGCAGATTGAAACCTCGTGCTCCTTTCAGTGACTTCGCGCGTATGGTCTGCATTAGGATTCTTCTTTCCTTTTTTATAAGACCTCAAACAAATCGAATGCAAGTTCACCAAATAATTAACAGTTCTGAATTCCCAACTTCCTCATTAAAGCACTTCCCCTCTTAAATTTCATCCCATCCTGCCAACGACAACATTCGCCTCCAAACTGCACGGAGCGACTGACACACTGCTGGAATTATTGAGAGATATTCGTGTTGACAGTTTAAAAAAATGTCGAGGGTTTTTCTTAATTTCATTATTATGTAAAAAAAAAAAAGAAAAGCCAATTTTTTCCATTACGCGTAAGATGCTTGACGCTGGATAATTGGGAGAGAGAAACGCGGTGGACTTCTTTATTGCGGGGGTTAAACCGACATCCTGTGCGCTCTTGTTTGACCTTGTTGCTTGTATTTGAACAAATGCAAAACATGTTTTTTGCCGTCTAACACAGAGAAAGAGAGAGAGAGGGGACTGGGCTGCACCATCTGCGCTTTAATGAGTTACCCAAAGTGCCAAAACTAATTTTCATATTTTTTTTTTTTCTGATCTTGCCATTTTCTCTGACCCCCAGGAAACACCCCTGCCTGGTTTTATAAGCACATTTTGTCTTCCTACACAACGTGTGAAAGCCATAGAATTCATAGATCATAGGTGCACTGCGTAAAACCTGTCCCCGCGTGGATGAATAATGCGTAAAACCTGTTACTTCTTTACGCCTCAGGAGACCCATGTGCATTTCTTTTTTTCCCTGATGGAGGAGATTTAAATAACAAGCTGAGGTTCATTCTGCAGGTTAATGCAATGCAACACTTAGGGGATGCTGGGAGGAATCCCAAAAGAAACCAAAAGAAGTTTGAGCTGAGAGAACGGGAAGAAAAATAATTTTCCGTAATTAAAGTGGCGGTCGCAAAGGGAGGTTCCGCAGTTAGAAAATTAAAAAAATGTACCACTTCACAGCAAAGGAAGTGCTCTTTCTTTTTTTTCTCTTCCTCTTCGTTTTGTTGGTGATGTGCCCATCGTGGCCGGGCTGGGTCATTATGGGAGAATAGACAGTGTTTGATATGTTATGACATGAACACTCAATTAGATCACCGAGTTCAAATACTCCAATCAGCCGTTCGATGCCAAGCAGCTCTCAGAGGGTCCAGCTCTGGGTCAGAGTCAGTGACACATCACATCAGAATCACGGGAGAAAGTGAGGCGTTTTCATATCAAATGTGTTCACACTGCAAGAAGTGGCCACACGAAAGAGTCTTTTAGCTTTAAAACTCTGAAAAAGACAGCCAAAATCAATGCAGTTTTGTAGCAAAATGTCACAAAAGTTCAATAAGAAGAACTTCACTAGCAAAAATCCTAAAAACATGTTTTTATCAGTCTATGCACTCTCAACGCAACACGTTGCCAGATAATATGATTTTAGCGCTAAATAAATCCTAATTTGGATATTTTTTGCAGTGTTTCGGACCTGAGGGAACGCAAACAAAGATAGCTTTTATTTCTCCTGCAAAGATTAACTCGGTTTATGTCCCCCTGTGTGTGCTGGATGTGTTTGTGTTTATCAGATTGTGTTTGTCCTCGCAGGCCAGTCTAATCACTTGGTTACACATGTTAACTGATCCAAACACCTGCTTCTCACACCGCCCGAGCCGCTGTGCCACGGCAACCAGCTCCCTTTGTGCGGCACAAATTGGCCAAAGTGGGCCCAAAGTGGGCACCATGATGGCAACAGATTGTATTTTTTAACATTGGCAGGATTACGGTTAGTTAGTTTCAGTTTGTGTTGAAAAAATATGGCTAATTTAAAAGGTTACATTTAAAAAGAAATCGAAAAATGATACACCATGGTGTTTTATTATAAATAAATAAATGTTTCCTATGCATTTTCGTGGAGTTTGAGAGCAGAGTAGTTATTGCTGCAGCCTGCGCTGACAGTGATTTACAGCCTTCATTTAGAGAGCGCCTTAATTAGTGTTTTACTGTCGTGTTACCCTGGGGTTAATTTAAGCGTAATATAAGTTAATACTCGGCAAAGTGACATGTTTCGGCGGCTTTGCGGAATAAAAGTTACCCATACTATAACAAAGCTTATCATGGACAACATATGAGACTGAAGTTTTCAAAAGTTTGTTTTTTGAAACAATAATTTTTAGGATTTGTTGATATTTTATGCGCGTAAAAGTGCACATCATTTTTGCTTGATCTAAAACGTGCGTAAAAGTTGCTTTTTATAAACCTTTTAAAGCACGATCGGAGTTTATATCTATACAAAAGATTATATAAAATAAGGCCACAGAATTATGCAAAAAATGATCTGATAGAGCTGCATGTGACTGAAACCAACCTGTTCCTCTGTCCACAAAACTTGTTATGGTGTTGGCAGATTTAGAGGAGCGGAAAAAGCTTGCGTTAAGTCCGAGCTTCTCTGCAGCCGAGTATGTCCTGTATATGGACAGCATGTATTCATGCGGCACAATAGAGTCCTTTGGGTCTTCTTTGTGGTGTCCCACGATGGGGTGCGTGGACGCGAAGATGTCTTTTAGGGTTTTGGATGACCTTTGTCCGTCCCGATGAGAGATCCGGGCTCCCCTGTTCCTCCTAGGCGCAGAGGGAGAGATGATAGCAGCAGACTGGAAACACGGTATATTCCCAAGGAAAACAAGGAGCAGGCCCAGATAAAGCGTAACGAGTCGATATGCGTCCATGGCTGGGAGTCACCGGGAGATGTTGAGGAAAAACTCTTAAATTCCCGCTCAGAGCAGTTGGATTCGTGGGGGCCGCCGGAGCCGGAGATGGTGTGCGCGTCAGGGTCGGAGAACTGCTACTTTTGCGCACTCCGGTTGCACCAGAAGAAGTGCGTTTTGCGCTCTGGACTCCAAACAAGAGCGGAGACTGTTGGGCCGAGAGAAACACGCCCACATGGTCGCTCAGTGCAGGGCTTCCCAAACAATCCCATGTCACACAGCTCCAAACAGACGCGCACTACAGCCAACCGACCGCCACAACACACAGACAGCAGTGTGGGATAGTTTGTGTTGGTGATGTTTTAACAGCCGAGAGCTGAACCCATCCACACAGCCCATAGAGGATAATGGTTGATTTATTTTAGATTAAAAAATGATAACAACAAGTGAATCAAACAATGTCGGCAATATTGCCCCTTCCTTAAAGACACATTACAACTAAAATATCTGAGCAGTATTCAGCTGTTACTAAGAAGTGTATAGAGTTGACCAAAGAAGATGTATGTCAATACGATTTTCATAAAACTCAAACAGAGTTATATAGTGCTCCTTATCACAAAGTCTGTGAGGGTCTGGAAGCTTTCAAGGACACGTCAAATCAGATCAGATTAGATTAGATTTTACGCGCAGATACAGTGTTTAAAGAAACATCATGTAGCTGACTGACACATGAATTAAGAATATTTATCAAAAAGGAAATTAAATGGAATAATTATTATTAAAAAAGCAGTAGAAATGTCAGTATAGGCCTATTTGTTATATTGTGTTGAAGGGATAGAACATACATAGATAAATAAACTCGTGAGGAAAATAATGGTTGGATAATCGGAGGGAAGAGGTCTCGTGCATTTGAAGTGCGATCACAGTAAACCCAAAACATTAAACCTTGATGTTTTGACTAATTTAAATTCATCACATTGTTTTAAATAACAGCAGTGCCCTCTAGTGGACATTGTCATTTCTTACAACTCAATGAAAATCGCCGATAAAACGAGGACAAAATGCTGCATTCACGTCCCCTGGGAAACTCTGGTTGCAGGACTCTGATGTGTACATGTATCTCTGTGAACTCACGCCATATATATCAGTCTCCGTTACGCTTTGTTTGTATTCCTTATTGGCGAAGCATGTCATTGTTTGCACCACATACACGCTTTTGGTATGCATTTCTAGTTCACATGCAGGAAAATATATGTAGGCTAGTTATATAGGCTAATAACGAAACAAGCAATGTCATGATTTAAAACCATTTATTGAACGTGTTATATCTACTGGTAAACAGACAGTTTGTTATTGATGCAAGGTGGCTGAATTGGCCCCGCCCGCCTGTAAACAAACATATTAATTGGTGCCGCTAACGATCTCTTTGTTGCTCAAAACTATGACTCACAATAAGTGTAGTTTAACGAATAAAGTTTGCTAAGATAATAACAAATACTTACCAGAATAACATACTAAACACTTGCTCTCCTGTCTCTAGCCCCACCGTCCGTCGCTGAAAAGAATCCCCGGGGTAACAACATGAGAGGCTTCTCAATTCTTAAATGTCCCCTCCTCGACTCCTATCCTCGTGGGTTAGTCCCGCCCACATGAGATGCGAGAAGGAGGACTGAGGAGGGGAACCGAGGAGAGAGGAGGGGAAGCAGGCGGTTAGAGAAATGAGAACTCCTCTCCTCTGAGCGGTCATTTTAAAGAGACGTCCATTAATGATGACAGGAGGCACAGCAGCCCTCTGTCTGATGGACAGATATGTTCATGACGACTTATATATTTACTTTGATTCATTCACACAGGGGCGGACAGGGGGGAAAAAGTGGCCCGGGGATTAATTGACAGACAGGCCCACTTAATGCGCGGCATGTTTCGGCCGGCCGGCGACGAAAGTATGTTACTTAACAAAAAACCCTATGCATTTTATGTTATTTTGGACAATTATTCACATTACCTGAGCCCTTGTGTTGCCTAGAGCAAAATAGTTACGGCATATATTTAGTGATTTTAATGTTAACAGATCATTGATGCAATAACATTTTGACCCAATTTGCCTGACTTGACACATGGAATAAAACATGGGCGTAGAAAGCATCCTAAATGTGGGTGAGACAATTTAACAGGGGGTGTGGGCAGGTGGTGGACCTCACCTCCTCTAGGGGGGTCCGGGGGCAATCTGGTCCATTTTGAGAGCAAAATTAGGGACTAAATCTATGGCAGTCAGTAGGGGCTTGGACTGTGAGCCGTAGGGTCGCCGGTTCAAGTCCCCGACTAGACCTGTGTGGACTTCTACTTGGAGAGGTCCCAGTTCACCTCCTGCCGTGGTGCCCTTGAGCAAGGCACCAGACATCCCCCTTCCCCCCTCACTCCCATTGCTCCGCGGGCGCTGTACAATAGCTGCCCACTGCTCCTTGTCCTAGACTCCTGGTACTAGGATGGGTTAAAAGCAGAGAACACATTTCACTGTGTGTGCTGTGTGCTCTGCATGTGTGACCATTAAGGAGGGTTTCATCCCTCCCAATTCTTCTTCTTCTTCTTCTTCACCCATATAAAACAGAACTGTAAACAGATTAACTTTTTCTTTCAACATTTATTTGAACAGCAAGTGGAGGCAAAAGTGACTGCACCCAAAACAATAAACCTGCTAGCTAACTAGCCTAAACTCAGTAACAGAATGTGGGCAACACGTTCTTCTCCACAGCCGCGCGACCTCTGAGTCAGACATCACTTCCCCCTTTTCTATCCTACGGGTACAGCCGTACAGCCACTCCCCCTGAACCCTGTTGTAACAACATAATACACTTTTTGGGGATGCAGCTTGGGATGTGAGGACATGGCTTAGAAAGGGCGTGTCGCCTTCTGTCCTGCCAGTGTTGGCAGGACATTAATTAAAATGGCGAACTCGGACTTCATTTTAAGGACATTTCGGCCAGGGGTGTAGAGCTATAGTTTAAGCACCGGATTGGCAAAACAGGAGAGTGTGTGCACCAGTCTGCCTTGATCTATGTATTCATGTCTGTGACTCTCACAGTATCTGCTGCCCGCAGCTGTTTTATAGAAGGAAAACCTCCTTCACTTCATGAAATCTCTGCAGCACCAGGAGGCAGCGGGAGGGTTAACTCAGCCTCTGAGAAGAGGAGTGCCTTTCACGCAGCGCCTTCACTGTGTTTACCTTCAGAATCATTAGAAAGGCTAAAGAGCGGTCTGGCTGATGTGTTTTAACCACACACACCTCTACACACTGTTACAACCCACCTCCCTACTTAATAGTACTGGCTCGTGAGGCAGTCCGCAACATAAAACAAAAATACACAACACGTAGGCACTGAACTGTGATCGTACATTTATTGCCACAATCATAAAACATTACACTGGAGGACAGGTAAAACAAACAAAGACGGAAGGGACTTGGGCCAACCACACCACGGGCCGTAGGATCCAGAGCCTTCCTCCGCTAACGGGAGAAATAAAGCCGCGAAAACCTAATACTAACACATCCTCCAGGAAACACAACAAAAAGGCAAAAGAGCTCTGACACAGCAGAGACATCCGGAGTAGTGATCGGCCTCCTCCTTCTCCTTCAGTCTCCTCTTTTATGCTCGGCTGATTGGCAACTGGGAACACCTGCGCCGAGCTCGGCTGAGTGGCAACTGGGAACACATGGGGAAGGTGGAGCCAGGTGTACCTGCACAGCAGAGAGAACAAAGAAGACAACAAAAGGGGGGGAGTACGTAACACCCCCACCATGAGTTAGTGACAGATTTACGAACAGCCCCGAGGCTTATCGTACCTGTTTTACCACCCTCACGCCATAATGGCAGGTCCCTGATCGGTCCGTCCAACTCCGTAGCCGTAAAACTGTCAGACAGATCACCATCACTAACGTCAACTCCACTCTTTGACTTTGCGCGGGTGACTGCAACCGTATTCACCCCCGGTTTAACGAGCACTCTGCCACCGGCTAAATCATTCCCCAAGACCAAATCTACCCCTTCAATGGGAAAACATGGCCGAACCCCGACAGTTACCGGACCTGTCACCAGATCTGACTCAAGATGAATATTATGCAATGGCGAACCCACACACTGCATACCAAACCCCCTCACAAGAACACCCGAACCCACAGCAGACTCCTTAGAGAGGGGCAACACACCCCTCATCATAAAGGATTGCGAAGCTTCTGTATCCCTCAAAATGGTCACTGGAACTCTGTTGCTCTTCCCCGGTAAAGACACCATTCCCTTCATGAGAAACGGAGCAAAAACGTCCAGTTCTGATTTGAGAGACCCTGGCTTTGATGTACTCACCAAAGCGATCGTCTTTACATGCTTATTTTCATCCCGCAAAACATAGCAATTCTCAACAATATGACCTCTTTTCTTGCAGTAATAATGACACACTAGCCTATCCGTAGATCCCCAATTCACCTCTCCCGGTTTTTCCTCAGCAACTCTTGGCCTGCTGGACTGCCATGGCACTTTAGTGAAGACTGGGGTTTCTCTAATATTATTGTCCACAAACCCGGCCTGTGCCCTAGTCTTCTCACCGTAGACAGTCTTGTGAGTACGCGCAAATTCGTCAGCCAAAACCGCAGCATCAAACAGTTTCACCGGTTTTTGCTCATTGAGGTATGTGGCTACTGTGTAAGGCAAACAGTTTTTAAATTCTTCCATGAGCACTAATGTTTTTAGGTCCTCTAGAGACTTTGTCCCCGTCGATGAGCACCATCGCTCAAACAGAACCTCTTTCTCACGGGCGAATTCCACATACGCTTGACAATCTTGTCTTTTCAAACCACGAAACTTTTGACGGTATGCCTCAGGCTCCAGCTCATAAGCGCGCAGAATTGTAGCTTTCACCCGTTCATAATACCGGCTAACCTCCTCCGATAACGCAGTACACCTCTTGCGCTTTACCCGCGAGAACGCACTGCAGCATAATAGTCCACATGTTCCCAGGCCATTTAAACGTTGTTGCTACACGCTCAAACAGGACAAAATAGCTATCAACGTCTTTTTCGTTAAACACTGGGATAAACCGAGTATACTTACCTACGTCAAAATCCAACCTGATCTCACCAGAATGCGTGACTCCACCACGACTTCTTAACACCACAATGCGTGGTGGAGTCACGAACTTTGTTACATTTGCGTGTCTGCACCACGCAAACAACCCCAATGTAAAGTGAATGAGGCTCCTTTGTCGTGGTGCACACACGCATTTCTACCACATCCTGCAGTGAGCTTTTATTCTATAAAACGTTTTTAAAATCTACTTTATAGCTTGTAGTAACTCACGGGAGGCTTCTTTTATTTTATTTGTATTCATAATAATTTTATTTTTTGTCAGAATGTATTATGGTGCATTAGTTACGAATTTTTGTTCTCAAAAAACAGTGCATTGTGTGTAATACAACTGTGATTTGTATTACATTAGTTAGTTTTTAAGGAAGGCCAGAGCTTCAGCTGTGTCAAATAGATTGTTCCCTTTAGTTAACGTTTTTTAAAAGAACATTATATTCCGATTTGATCATGTCCCCTTTATTGTATTACGGAGAGCAATGTGAGCGTCCATTCCCATTGGATAACGGAGGATTTTACACCCGGAAGTAAGCATTCTCTTTACTGTCGATTGATTTTACAGTGCTATCTGCACTACTCATCGACTAAAAAACACCAGATTATGCTTGTTGATTACACAACATTGATTGGTTTAAATTGTGTACAATGCTTTTGTAATTTCCCCCTTCGATTCGGAGAAACAAATATTTGTTCAGTTTAGGATGGCCGAAGACACTACACTACCCAGAATCCTCAGCTATTGTTCCGCGTTGCCTCAAGCTCTGTGATTGGTTGACCTCCAACTGCATTCCAAATGAAAAAAAACGTTTCGTAAAAGATAAATCATACTTTATTCAGCAGTGCTTGCTTTACTCTTTAAAAGTCATCACATGAATGCATTGTAATAAATGGTTTGGCTGCATTAAATATTACACATCTATCGTAGCTCTGTATTTGTATTTATCTACAGAGATCGGGCTCAGAATAGACCGGAAACTATTATTTTACCGTTCTGTTTTAATTTCACAATAAAGTTAGTAGTAATAGTTTGTTTTGATATTATTGTTTTTTATTAACTATTAAACCGCTGGTTCATGTTAAGACCATCTTTTCTGTGTTGCTGTGGGTTTTTTCCATCGCTTTTGTGTTACAAATATCAAAACAGTAACTAAATATATCCGTCGTAAACTAAACCAGAAACAGCAGTATATTTTATTAACACTGTAAACTTGACAGATTTTTAACCCAAACCACCTACTGGTTAAAGCACGTTATTACACGTTTAGAGTAATATTGAAATCTTGAAAAGGGATGTCCAAAATAGCAATTATATACAGTTTTGTAGAGAATAACGAGTAATGAATATACTTTATAGGGATCTGCAGATACATATTTAGCCTTCTCAAGCACCAACAATCATTACATTACATTACATTGCATTTAGCTGACGCTTTTATCCAAAGCGACTTGCAATAAGTGCGTTCGACCAACAAAATACAACCTTGAAGAAAACAGAATCATAAAGTACATCAGGTTTCATAGAGCCAAAACATTTCAAGTGCTACTCAACTGGCTTTAGATAAGCCAGTCCTCCAATCAAATATCTCTCCTGATTGTTGGCACTTGACAATCACCTTCCCTGAATTTTACTCAGGTGTAACTAAAGTCTGCTTTAAGGGTTGTTTATATTTCACATCATTAATCAGAATCTGTAAAGTAACTAAAATAAATGTAGTGGAGTAAAAATACCAGGTTAACCTTAAAGAAAGCCCTCAGGATTATAAAAGACCCCCCATCACCCCAGCCACAAACTGTTCTGTCTGCTGCCATCTGGCACAACAGCCGCATTCTAGGAGAGGATGTGGCTGTTGTGGAGGACTATAGTACCTGGGAGTGCACTTATGGGCTGAACTGGAGGATCAACACTGACGCTGTGTACAAGAAGGGGATGAGCAGACTCTATGTTCTGAGGAAGCTGAGATCCTTCCACGTGTGCAGCAAGATGCTGGAGATCTTCTAGTCTGTTGTGGCCAGTGCACTCTTCTTTGCTGCGGTCTGCTGGGGGGGCAGCATCAGAGCCGGTGACACCAGCAGGATCAATAAACTGATCAGGAAAGCTGGGTCTGTCATCGGCATCAAGCTGGACCCCTTTGAAGCTGTGGTGGAGAGGAGGACACTGAACAGGCTGTTGTCCATGATGGATAACCCACCCATCCTCTCCACCTGCAGCTGGACAGTCAACGGAGCTCCTTCTCCAACAGACTGCTGCAGCTCCGCTGTCACAAGGACCGATACAGGAACACATTCCTGCCCACTGCCATAACTCTGTACAATAAATCACCTCTGGCTGGAAGAGAACTCTCTGCTCCATAGTTTCTCTAATACAACCTCGCTGTACATTGTACACATATATAATCTGTTCAATATTTGACATTCCATATTCCATTGTCATATATTTTTGAATATGTATATTTGCATATATAATATCTACATGTATGTTTTCTATTTCAACACGTATATTTTCTATTTTCTTTTCTTTTCTTTCTATTCTTATTTATTTGTGGTTTTGTTTTATTGTAAAATGCCTTTTATGCTGCTGCAACAAAAACAATGTCCCAAATTGGGATCAATAAAGTACCATCTTATCTTATCTTATCTTACATCCGGACTAAAACCACCAGACTCAGGGACAGTTTCATCCCACAGGCCATAACACCTGAACTTTGAAATAACATCCATAACATTCATCTGGCTGCTACTTAGAAATGATTTGTCTAATATATCATATATTCCAATCACTTGTATAGACTCTTATTGCACTATTTCACTTTTTACTATTTTTCTTTTTGTATTGACTTGCACTATTTTTTCTGTTTATCTGTTTTATTGTGTTGCACTGTTGGAGGAGCCTGTGACCTAAGGGGGGGGGGTTTGAATAGTGTGCCGTAGATGGGTTTCATTCCATTCCAAAATGCTGTTTGTCACTCAGCGTAAACTTCAACATCCAATCACAGAGCTTGAGGACAAACCACGGGGTTTGTCAAGCAAAGCACATGGTGTAGTCCCAAACGATAGCTGAGGATTCTGGGTAGTGTAGTGTCTTCGGCCATCCTAAACTGAACACATATTTGTTTCTCCGAATCGAAGGGGGAAATTACAAAAGCATTGTACACAATTTAAACCAATCAATGTTGTGTAATCAACAAGGATAATCTGGTGTTTTTTAGTCGATGAGTAGTGCAGATAGCACTGTAAAATCAATCGACAGTAAAGAGAATGCTTACTTCCGGGTGTAAAATCCTCCGTTATCCAATGGGAATGGACGCTCACATTGCTCTCCGTAATACAATAAAGGGGACATGATCAAATCGGAATATAATGTTCTTTTAAAAAACGTTAACTAAAGGAAACAATCTATTTGACACAGCTGAAGCTCTGGCCTTCCTTAAAAACTAACTAATGTAATACAAATCACAGTTGTATTACACACAATGCACTGTTTTTTGAGAACAAAAATTCGTAACTAATGCACCATAATACATTGACAAAAAAATTATTATGAATACAAATAAAATAAAAGAAGCCTCCCGTGAGTTACTACAAGCTATAAAGTAGATTTTAAAAACGTTTTATAGAATATAAGCTCACTGCAGGACGTGGTAGAAATGCGTGTGTGCACCACGACAAAGGAGCCTCATTCACTTTACATTGGGGTTGTTTGCGTGGTGCAGACACGCAAATGTAACAAAGTTCGTGACTCCACCACGCATTGTGGTGTTAAGAAGTCGTGGTGGAGTCACGCATTCTGGTGAGATCAGGTTGTCAAAATCATGAGGTTGCGCAGACCCCAACTGCTGAGTCTGGTGAGACGTCAGCTCCAGCTCCCTCAAACGTAACTCCGCCTCATACTTCCTCAATTCGAGATTACAGGCGATCTCCTTCTCTCTCAGTCTGTTATCACTCTCCTTCTCTCTAACCATCAGCTTGCGCAGCTCTAGCTGAAGCTGAAGGTCGCTCACTTTCTGAGAGATCTCTGTCCCGTCGTCCATGGGAACGTCTACTTCCTCCTCTGACAATACCTCCTGATCTATAAGCCCAGCCAACAGCTGTCCCTTAATGATTTGTTTCTTGTTCTACTTATTGACTACAATGACAAATTTGCCTGCGATCAGACCAAGCTGCCTCCAACTTCCCCCGAGTCGGATCACCCACAAACCCCTCCAAGTCGAAATCCATCACTGCAACTCTACGCTATACAGCCAAACAACAACAAAATGCTGTCAAGGGCCTTTTAGAAAGTAATACTACTCACCACACCGGCACCTGCCCGAGACAGCCTTTGGACGAGCCCCCATATGTTACAACCCGCCTCCCTACTTAATAGTAGTGGCTCGTGAGGCAGTCCGCAACATAAAACAAAAATACACAACACGTAGGCACTAAACTGTGATCGTACATTTATTGCCACAATCATAAAACATTACACTGGAGGACAGGTAAAACAAACAAAAAGACGGAGGGGGCTTGGGCCAACCACACCACGGGCCATAGGATCCAGAGCCTTCCTCCGCTACCCACAATCCAACAGAACCTAACGGGAGAAATAAAGCCGCGAAAACCTAATACTAACACATCCTCCAGGAAACACAACAAAAAGGCAAAAGAGCTCTGACACAGCAGCGACATCCGGAGTAGTGATCGGCTTCCTCCTTCTCCTTCAGTCTCCTCTTTTATGCTCGGCTGATTGGCAACTGGGAACACCTGCGCCGAGCTCGGCTGAGTGGCAACTGGGAACACCTGGGGAAGGTGGAGCCAGGTGTACCTGCACAGCAGAGAGAACAAAGAAGACAACAAAAGGGAGGGAGTACGTAACACACACACACACACACGATTTAAACGCAGGCTTTTGTTCCTCCATGTTACGTTGTTATTGTTTCACTGAGCGGACCCGCACATTTTTTTCAAACGCTCCCCTTTTTGGTCCATCTGCGCTGTGATGATTCGGCTGTACCTTTAGTAATGAATATTAAATGTTGTGAGGAAATCTTTCCACCAATAATTCCAATAAGTAATCCAAAATGTATTCACTTCAGGTTTACGAAAGTAACTGTAATCAGATTACTCGTTTTTCAAATGTAACGCGAGCTGAATACAGTTACTTGATTTTTGTATTCTGATTACGTAACACCGTTACATGTATTCCGTTACAACCCAACCCTGGCCACACCCCACTGGGCTGGGCTGGGCCGGAACACTTACAAATGTGGGCCGGTAGGATTTAGGTAAGCAAAAAAAAAAGAGGGACTGGCCGGAACACTTACAAATGTGGGCCGGTAGGATTTAGGGGGGAAAAAAAGATTTTTTTTTTTTTTTTAAATATAAACTTTTTTTTTTTGGCCCTCCGGCCCACACACAGCACCGGCCCACCGGGGAAACTCCCGGTATTCCCAATGGCCAGTCCGCAGTGATAATGAGACAATAACAGGCTACAGATGCGGACACACACACATAATAAATATATAATTTCAGAATCAAACAAGTACAGAGCACTCTCATAATAACGTAACACAATCAGAGACTGGATATACCCCCTCCCCCCTCTCTCTCTCTGGTCGCTGAATTGAAATTACGGGCCAAAAGTTGTATTTATTTAGTTTGTCTTAAAAGTAAGCATAGGACACCAAACCAACGTTGTCCCGTCTGTCCGCCGCATCTACGCACTGTAGGCCTACAACACACACACTACACACTGTACCACACACACCTACAGCTCCTAAAGCATAATCAGGCTAGCCGTTGTGTATTTTATTAGCCTATGTGAAGCACTATAGTCTTAGAAAAATATCGACTCTTTGTTTGTAGATATCTACTAAACTACAGCATACAAATACAGAGAGTAATGTAGGCCTGTTATACTGAGTGATATGGACCTCACAGCTGTTCTCACTGTAAACATCGCGTCGTGATGAAAGCAGTTAATAAAATAATATCCAGGGGATGCATGCAGAGCTGTCATTGGCTGAGATAAGTCCGGCCATGCGATCACCACTCTTTTAAAGGAATGGTATGCTCATGACACTCATTTTTTAAAAATTATCATCCGATAAAACAGACCAGTCTCTGCCAGTCTCTCTTTTTTTTTTTTTAATCCGATGACATTATCAGTGATTTTAAACTGATTATATACCGAAATAACATCAACACTGTGGGCGCCGCCATTTCCCGGACGTGACGTAATCCATGCGTTTGGTTTTCGAAGACACGTTGATCTCCATGTTATTTACTGTAGTTTCTCTCTCCAAATATGCCTCACTGTATCGCGAAATATTGCCATAATTCGGATAGGAACAATCCACGGAATGCTCGGTTCCATCTGTTGCCAAAAGGTAAGCATAAGAAGTACATTCGGAGGCAGTGGCTAGCGAAATGTGGCCGGCCCGAACCGAGAGATTTACAGGCTCATGTATGCAGCGAACATTTCACATTTCCGGACGACTACTCTGAGAGTATGATCAAACATAACATGGGATTTAAAGAACAACCATTACTCAATGGAGATGCAGTACCATCGGTCTTTCTGGTGTCATCACCGACCAGGACACCAGTTCGGCCAGTAGAGAAATCGCCCTCTGCAAGTGTGAAGCGACGGAGGAGCAGAAGTAGTGCTCGGAGTAAGAATAAGGTATGTTATAGCGCATTTCCATTGCAGCGGCTAGCCCCGTTTTAACGTCCAGGCCAGGACAGTTTTTGGTGGCCTTTCCATATAGCGTAGTACCGACTAGTGTGTATTTCCCCCCAGTTTTTCCGGCCCCATAAAATCGTGATTCTATGGCCAGGGACAACGAAGCTGAGTATGCTAAACTAGAGAGGGAATCGCTAGCAAGGGTGGTACTACATGCATACATATAGTATCTTATAGCATCTTCCCATTATACACACATGCATTTCCAAACATTTGGGCTACCTATGTTGCAAATGTATTATCTTTTCAATTTACACACGGCATCTATTGCACGTCTGTCCGTCCTGGGAGAGGGATCCCTCCTCTGTTGCTCTCCCTGAGGTTTCTCCCATGTTCCCTTTAAACTGTGGGTTTTCTTCGGAAGTTTTTCCTTGTACGATGTGAGGGTCTAAGGACAGAGGGTGTCGTATTGTCATACTGATATGTATGGCTGAATTCCCCCATCCAATCTCTTCACATTGGTCAAAACTTGTTCCTCTGCTGACGAGTCCGAACTGAAATACTCCACCATGTTTCAGTGTGTTGACAAAGTGAACGCATGGATGACGTCACGACCATCACGTGACTACTGAAAATGGCAAACATGGCAGCGGCCAGACGGAATATACAGGTCTTGATAAAAAAGAGCTATACAATCATTATTTACCGGGGAATATCGCTGATTTCTTCAGGGTATGGTTTAAACATAACGTTTAACTAAATACTGAAGTTTTGATTAATTATCTAATGAGTGGACCATTCCTTTAAACATCACGTTTGCCCGGAAATGCATCCGCGGAGGAGCCGCGGAAGACTATGGAGGATCCACCAGTGTATCCTCGGTTATAGCTCCTCCAGAGAGCCTCCTCTATGCTGGATCCTGGGTTTAAATTTATAACAACATACTAACAAGCTATGGTCTAATTACGCAACCAAGTCTCACGGCATTTCGTGTTATAGTCACGAAATAAATGTAATCTATTGATTCGTGTTCACCAACACGATTTCCCCCTTTTTTTCATGTCACACAGAACGATTTTAAAACAATGTATTTCTATTGGTAGTGTGTTTCGTGCCTGCGTCTTTTTGTCCGGTCGGGTCTTAGAAGACCGGAAGCTGTGGGGTTCATAAAAACATGTTCTTACTCAATATCAAGCCACGATTATTGTTTTTATTTTAGATCGTATAATGTCGGGCTTTTTTTGCCGTCTGTGAGTAAAATAAATGGGACTCAGAGCCTCAGAATACTGAAATCTGTATATATATTTTTCGTTCTAATTTGCTTTTATTTGTGACCCGCTCTATCAAAATCAGTCAAAAGTCGCAACGGCTCATTTAAATAATAAACGTGGATTTGTGTAAAAAAACTAGTTTTTCAGGATTCGGGTGTTTTGTTTGATTTTAAATAAACAAAGTCTTGGCTTTCAGAATATGAAACTGTTATTGCCAAAATCTCACGATAAATACATTTTTAAAGCTTGAAGAGGCACCTCCCTCCGCTGAAATTATGAAGTAAATGCGTATAGTAATCATAGATAACACAGCAGGGTCCGGGACAGTTTGTTTTCATCTGTTTTCAAATAAACAAAGTATTGGCTTTGAGAATATTAAACTTGTTTCGGCAAATTCAGATGATAAATACAACTTTGAAGTTTGTAACGGCATAATTACAAGCGGAGAACGGAGTAATTTAACGCCATTACAGGCATCTACCAGTAAAAATACATTGCTTTCAAAATCGTTCTGTGTCAAATCAATAGATTATATTTCGTGACTATAACACAAAATGCCGTGAGACTGGGTTGAATTACAACAGTGAGGGTTTCATCCTCTGAACACCACAGGATGGCGACTGTAACGCACATAACATAGGTACGCTCCTTTCCAAACGATTGTCCCCTGCAATTATTATTATCACTCATCGAGTTCGCTATTCAGCCTAATCTAAAATGCTCTACTACGCCGCACCTTTCATGTGGTACGCTTAAGACCTTCCTTTTTGATAAAGCTTATAGTGATAAAATAAAATAATCTAATAAGAGTGCATTGACGTAGATACGTTGTGCCTCTTCACCTATACATTTTAGTTCTTACTCTTTCACTTAAATCCTAAAAGACTTAGATCTTATATTTAAAACGTTATCCAAAACCTGTACCCTCTCTGACCTCTTGAGGTTCTAATAGAGGGCAACAGGTTGCAGAGAAGGCCTAGCCCGGCCGGGGAGTGTGGAACGTAGCCACAGACCTACTCCTTACCTCTAACCAATGCCGGTTCCAATGGGGACCTTTTTCCCTGTGTGTGCCTCTTCACCTCTGTTTCCTACTTCTTACTTGCTACCCTTTTCCCTCAACCTATCCTAAGGGAGTGCATGTATGTAGACACGTTAGTTTAGCTTTAGACTGTTGGGGGGGGCATCTTACTCCGTCATTCTGGCTGTTTGTACCTGTGTACTCTCATGTTCCGATTAACCCAGTTTCCCCCAAATCTCTTTTTTGTGTCCATATATACGCCGGGATCCTGAGTCGAGGCTAATCATGTTGCTCTGGGCGTGTGTCCTGGATCCTCTATCCTGAGTACTGGATCTGAGTCCTGGACTTCGAGTCGTGGCTGAACCTGTCTCTGCGGTCCTGCCTGACTCTCACCATACTACTTCCCTGATGGCTCCCAAAAGATTGCTGACATCCTCGTGGATTCATCTTCTTATTATAGACACATGCATTTCCAAAAATGTGGTCTACCTATGTTGTAAATGTATTATCTTCGATTTACACACGGCATCTATTGCACGTCTGTCCGTCCTGGGAGAGGGATCCCTCCTCTGTTGCTCTCCCTGAGGTTTCTCCCATGTTCCCCTTTAAACTGTGGGTTTTCTCCGGAAGTTTTTCCTTGTACGATGTGAGGGTCTAAGGACAGAGGGTGTTGTATTGTCATACTGATATTCTGTACACACTGTGAAGACCACTGAGACAAATGTAACATTTGTGATATTGGGCTATATAAATAAACATTGATTGATTGATTGATTGATTGATTGATTGATTGATTGATTGATTGATTGATTGATTGATTGATTGATTGATTGATTGATGTGGCTCGTCAGTGCAGACTCTCCCATCGTTATTTTACCGGGCCGGCTAAAATGATTGGTCGTGCTTTTTACAGTACTACGGCTTCCACAGATGACATTTTTTTATGGATGTTTTGTCAAAGCACTTAAGATATTCATTGCTATCGGGATGTTAAGAGCATTCCATGGAATATAACAACAAGTGTATCTCGAGCCGGTTTCTCAAACTTACCTACCCCACCTTTAAGGTTGTTAAGAATTATAGTCATGGTTTCTTCCATTGACATTTTGGGCTTTGTTACTTCTGTTAGCAATTATTGAACCCTGAGAGCAGGACATAATGAAAAGAGTCAAGGGAAGCCTATAAAAGTTAACAGCATTTAATTACACAAAAGATGCAGTGATGTACAAATGAAATTTGCGAGTCACGGCTCTCCCTCCTTTCGTCTCCTCTGGAAGCCTCCTCCCTCACCCCTCCTCAACTCCTCCGTGTGCATTTCAGCAATTGGGACATCCTTCAACATGGCGTGTCTTTATCGATTTCCGGGTCAAGTCACGGAGGAGGGGAAGAGAGGAGTCGAGGAGGGACATTGAGATGAACCTCGTGTCTTATGGTCATGTTGATGGGCATCTTTATTTGAATCCATTTAGCTGTGTTATCCTGCAGCCCACTGTGTGACATTATCTTGCTCCAGCAGAGGGCCTCTGTGATAACAAGAGAAACTGCTGCTCATAAATCACATGCTAACCCTCAGTACCACCCAGAAGGTTTCTCATTTCTCTAATTCCCCTCCTCGACTCCCCTCCTCGACTCCCCTCCTCGACTCCTGGCTATCCTCGTGTCTTAGTCCCGCCCACAGGAGATGCAAGCGGAGGAGTCGAGGAGGGTAACCGAGGAGAGAGGAGGGGAAGCAGCAGGCTGTTAGAGAAATGAGAACTCCTCTCCTCTGAGCGGTCATTTTAAAGAGACGTCCATTAATGATGACAGAAGGCACAGCAGCACCCTAGAGGCTTCTCAATACTCACATTTCCCCTCCTGGACTCCTCGACTCCTCGGTCCTCCGGTAGTGACCCGGAAATGAATTTCAGTGCGCCATTTTGAAGGACGTCTCATTTCTCTAAATGCACACCAAGGACCGAGGATCGAGCGTCGAGGAGGCTCTCTGGAGGAGCTATAACCGAGGATACACTGATGGTTCCTCCACGGCTCCTCCGCGGATGCCTTTCCGGGATCGGTGGAGGCGTGACGCACGGCCGGACTTATCTCAGCCAATGACAGCTCTGCATGCAACCCCTGGATATTATTTTAGAACCTGCTCTCATCGCAACGCGATGTTTACAGTGAGAACAGCTGTGAGGTCCTGCAGAAAGCAGAGCAGTGTGTACAATATATATCACTCAGTATAACAGGCCTACTCTCTTTATTTGCTTTAGTTTAGTAGATATCTACAAACAAAGAGTCCATATTTTTCTAAGACCATTTAGTGCTTCACATAATAAAATACACAACGGCTGTAGCCTGATTATGCTTTAGGAGCTGTAGGTGTGTGTGGTATAGTGTGTAGGTGTGTTTCACACACACCTACACACTGTACCACACGCACCTATACACTGTACAACACGCACTGGTACAGTGTGTAGGTGCGTGTTGTACAGTGTGTGTGTGTGTATGTGTGTGTTGTACAGTGCGCAGATGCGGTGGACAGACAGGTCTCAGTTGGTTTGGTGTCCTTACTTTTAATACTTGCAAATACAACTTTTGGCCCGTAATTTCAATTCCCCATTTCAGCGACCAGAGAGAGGGGGGATATATATCCAGTCTCTGATTGTGTTACGTTATTATGAGAGTGCTCTCATACTTTAAATTGTAGGCTATATATTTATATAAATATATTTGTGTGTGTGTGTGTCCACATCTGTAGCCTGTTATTGTCTCATTATACCGCACTCTCAATGAATTCAAAGTAAATATGTGGGGGAACAATGTTCAGCTGATCTAACAGAGATTATAAAATATGACGAAACACCCGACAGTTGATGCAGCTGTTGCCACGTAATAATGAACGGACGTCGCTTTAATATGACCGCTCAGAGGAGAGGAGTTCTCATTTCTTTAAACGTCTGCTGCTTCCCCTCCTCTCTCCTCGGTCCTCCGCTCGCATCTCCTGTGGGCGGGACTAAGTCTCGAGGAGGGGAGTCGAGGAGGGGAAATTTAAGAATTGAGAAGCCTCTTCTGTCTGATGGACAGAAGTGTTCATGATGACTTATATATTTACTTTGATTCATTGACAGTGCGGTATAATGAGACAATAACAAGCTGCAGATGCGGACACACACACATTTATATATAAATTAGGGCTGTCAAGTTAACGCGTTAATAACGCGTTAACGCAAAAAAAAAATTAACGCCACTAATTATTTTAACGCGATTAACGCATGTGTATTTTTTTTCCTCGGCCGCCCCGTAGTTTCAGAGCGCATCGAGTTTAAAATACCATCTACAAGCTGATGCTGCTGACAGCCCGCTCCTGCCGCCCGCTTGTGGCAGACCACACTTCCACGCTCACCGGCAGGCACCCACTGGCCATCGGGAGGACCGGGAGGGTGTGTGTATGTGTGGCCCGAGCGAGCGAGAGAGAGACCTTACGTGCATTACCGTACCGCAGTGTGAACGCGGCTATTGTTGTTGTTAGCATCTGGTGCTAGCTAGCTGTGCTAACGGATATAAGGAGCTGTTTAAATGAAAACAGAGGAGCGCCCTATCCACACAACTGCGCCGATCACTTGACTTTATGCAGGCAGCCAGACAGCGGGACATTGTACGAGAAGTCAGCACACTCATTATTGCAGCAACATGATTGCAGCGTCCAGGCAGCTCCCGTTCGAGCATATGCCTTGAGTTGCACATAGCTCCAACGATCACACACACACACACACACACACACACACACACACACACACACACACACACACACACACACACACACACACACACACACACACACACACACAGTAGGCTATTGTATTATTGTATGAGAGAGGTTCCAGGTTGAATTGAGGCGAATATTTGTAATGTTCAGAGGTTGTTGTGTTTAATATTCATGAGAATATTTGTCATTGTTCAAATGATAATAAACATTAGCATAAAGCATATTTGTCCACTCATATGTTGATAAGAGTATTAAAAACTTGAAAAATATTCCTCTAAGGTACATTTAGAACAGATAAAAAATGTGCGATTAATCGCGATTAACTATGGACAATCATGCGATTAATCGCGATTACATATTTTAATCGACTGACAGCCCTAATATAAATATATACAATTTCAGAATCAAACAAATGAGAGCACTCTCATAATCAGGGCTGTATCCAGGATTTCCTAAATACCGAGGACCGAGGTCCAAACATGCTAGGGGGTGTCCCCCCTTGACATTTTAGGGATTTCCATGATCTAGTTAGGTGCTTTTTAAGTCCTGTGGGGGTCACACATTGGATAATATATTGATTTCAAACCATGTCAGTGGGCTGCAGCATCAATTATTTTTGAAAGTGTTATACATCATAAGAATCAGTTGATTGTTACAATTAATGATCTGGACATGCAGAAGAGGCTAAAATGATCACAACACATTGTCAACATTCATTTTTCATATCTCTCTCCTTTCCATAACCTGCAGCCTCTCTTCCATCTTCTTTAGTCTCTCTGTCTTCTTCCTGTTCTTTACTCTCTCTGTCCTCTACTCTTTCTCTTTGTTCAATCTCTGCCTCGTTGTTAACTTTTTGCTCCTCCTCACTTGTCGCTCCTGCCAGTGAATTAAAAGCAATTCAGCAATTTATTTCATTTCACTTGTTTGTTTGCATTCTTTTTTTTAGTATAAATCAGTTTTGTTTGATTCTCAAAAGAGAAGAAAGATGTAAGCTAATTGTGTTTTATACAATTGTATGTTATTATGACTGCAATAGATGTATGTTGTTTTAAAGGTATGCCTATTGTCTATATTGTAAATGAAGACTATTGTTATAGATAAATAGATAGATAGATGGATAGATAGATAGATAGATAGATAGATAGATAGATAGATAGATAGATAGATAGATAGATAGATAGATAGATAGATGGATGGATGGATGGATAGATAGATAGATAGATAGATAGATAGATAGATAGATAGATAGATAGATAGATAGATAGATAGATAGATAGATAGATAGATAGATAGATAGATAGATAGATAGATAGATGGATGGATGGATAGATGGATAGATGGATGGATAGATGGATAGATGGATAGATAGATAGATAGATAGATAGATAGATGGATAGATAGATAGATAGGGTTATTAAGCCGACATTCTTTTGTGTGACTGTACCTGCAGTTCCTCCCTGACTTCCATCACTTTCTCTCTCTCTCTGTCTGTCCTGTCTCTTCCTTACCAGCGCTGAGCTTCGACTGACGTAGTCTTTTCATTATATCTGAGTCAGTGTAAAAAGAAAACAATACAATGTTATATCTTCAATGTTTTACTCAAATTGAAATAAAAGAAAAGCATTACAATGTTTGTTAAAAGGTAATCCCTCCTTAAGCATACACCAAACCAACTGAGACCTGTCTGTCCGCCACATGTACGCACAACACGAACCTACACACTGTACAACACGAACCTACACACTGTACAACACGAACCTACACACTGTACAACACAAACCTACACACTGTACCACACAGTAATGCAGGCCTGTTATACTGAGTGATATATTATACACACTGCTCTGCTTTCTGCACGGACCTCACAGCTGTTCTCACTGTAAACATTGTGTCGCCGTTCAAGCAGCTACTAAAATAATATCCAGGGGATGCATGCAGAGCTGTCATTGGCTGAGACAAGTCCGGCCATGCGTCACAACTCTTTGAAACATCACTGTTGCCGGAAATACATCCACGGAGGACCCGCGGAGGAACCATCAGTGTATCCTCGATCATAGCTCCTCCAGAGAGCCTCCTCGACCCTCGATGGGCATTTAGAGAAATTAGATGTCCTTCAACATGGCGCGCCGAAAACCATATCCGGGTCACTACCGGAGGACAGAGGAGTCGAGGAGGGGAAATTAGATAAATAAGAAAGGCCCTGGACTGCGGTGGTTTGTTGATACATGTCGTCTTCTTCTGTTTGCTATAATCGAGGCTTCGTAGTTATGCAGCGCCCCCATCGTCAGTAAATGGAAGTACTACAAATAACCCCCTTTAGTGCAATTATTTCACAAGTTTAGTTATATACACAGCTCGGAAAGAATTACAGAGGTCCGGACCTCGGTGACCTCAATGGTGGATACGGCCCTGCTCATAATAATGTAGAACTATCAGAGACTGGTCCTCTCTGGTTGCTGAAATGGGGAATTGAAATTACGGCCAAAAGTTTTATTTACAAGTATTAAAAGTAAGCATAGGCCACCAAACCAACTGAGACCTGTCTGTCCACCACATCTACGCACTGTACAACACGCACCTACACACTGTACCACACACACACAGTACAACACACACCTACACACTGTACAACACACACTTACGGTTATAGCTCCTCCAGAGAGCCTCCTCGACGCTCGGTCCTCGATGTGCATTTAGAGAAATGAGATGAACTTCAGCATGGCGCGCTGAAATCCATTTCCGGGTCACTACCGGAGGACCGAGGATTCGAGGAGTCGAGGAGGGGAAATTAGAGGATTGAGAAACCTTCCCAGTGTCCAGTTAGTGCTCCTACAAACCAATCTCACGATGAACACAATATTATATCATGCCCTACAGGGATTGCATAGAGATAAATGGCACAATGAGAATCCTACCATCATGCAAAGAGGATGAGTTCACATTACACAATCCGTAAATGCTGCAGTCATTGCGAGAAGTTGACATTTAAACCACTATATTTGATTATACTGTCACTGAGTTCAGCACCATGGAGAGCAAACTACACTGGAACTCAGCCCATGCACATCACTGTACCGATATGCACTTCCTGTGTGTGTGTGTGTGTGTGTGTGTGTGTGTGTGTGTGTGTGTGTGTGTGTGTGTGTGTGTGTGTGTGTGTGTGTGTGTGTGTGTGTGTGTGTGTGTGTGTGTGTGTGTGTGTGTGTGTGTGTGTGTGTGTGTGTGTGTGTGTGTGTGTGTGTGTCTGTGTGTGTGTGTGTGTGTGTGTGTGTGTGTGTGTGTGTGTGTGTGTGTGTGTGTGTGTGTGTGTGTGTGTGTGTGTGTGTGTGTGTGTGTGTGTGTGTGTGTGTGTGTGTGTGTGTGTGTGTGTGTGTGGACATATGCCAACATAACATGCCATGTTGTGCATTTTAGCTGGCATACTCACACAGATCCAGACTTGAGGAAGTATTTAATTCCATAAATCCATGCTCAAATCATTTGCATACATATCCTATATTTATAATACATATCATATAATGAGCAAATATAAGAGTGCATTTATAAAAAAGTGTATCCAAATAGCTCCATTAGGTTGAAAGGCATGTCACATGTGTTGATGTCAGGCCATATTTACATGTAAACACGTCATATAGTCTACATATCACAGCCTGTCTGAAGCTTATGGCTGATGGGGGCGGGGGAGGGGTTAATGCCTCCCCAGTTATGTAACACACATGGGATGGGAGTCATATTGTGCGCGCATCTCGCTTCTTGTCCAATCGCGTGTGTCCTCGCCTCCAGCTCTCCTCCACCCGACAGTCTCAAAGCAGAGCAGAGCGGAGGCTGGCACCACCAACACCAGCAGCAGCAGCAGCAGCAGAGGAAGGACCCTTTGTGCTCCACCGACTCACGCGCATCCTTCTGAGAGGAAACACCAACACACATCCAGGTAGGAATTGTAGTTATTGATGTAAAACAATTGTAAACAAATCCATTATTGACAAGAACCGATATGTAAGTGGGATTTGAGGAGGAGCATGCTTACAAGTTCAGAAGCGCGTCTTTTTTTGTCGAATCATCCGAACGATTATATAAGTGGGCTGCGCACGTTGGGGGTTTACATCACGGTTTGTTTTCATTCTGTGTCGTACTTGGCGTGCCTTTGTTCTAGAAGCATCTCACTTAGAATTAAAAACATTCCCATGAAACAAAAACAAAATCTTTTGTAACAAAATGCTATGATGTAAAATAAACCATTTGAAGACATGATGGTCATTATTAAGGGATATCAGGATACGAAAATGCCATTTGCTTTTGGGACAATGAGCATAGCTTGGTGGTGACATGTGGAAAACAAAGGGAGGCATGTAAACATGGGAGGGTCATTTCAGGGCAGTGTAACTATTTGGTGGCTGCATGCTGTTCGGGAAAAGTGCGACATTTAGTTTATTATGACAATTTCATGTATTTTTAAAAGGTTTCACCAGTATGTGGAAGATGTAGTAAAACAATAAGAATGCTATTATCATGTTTTTATATATTGTAGATCTAACTAATTAAAGAGCTTCTGGACTGCTAGGAAACCACGTGATCATGTTGGTATTGGCTCCGATATGCTTTATTATGCTCCCTTGAATGATTTCTCAGAATCAAAGTGCTCACTCAGACATGACATCATGCAATGGTGGACGATACACTACAGGCAATAACATTGTTTTTCATGTCATGGTCAATTGTGAGAGTTTGGGCTCTTTGCTTCCATGTTTAGACGAGTTAAAAGAAAACATCCATAGCACAATTTTTTTTTCTATTTTGGTCTGCAGATTTTAAATAATGCCTACTTTACTTATTTAAACATACAATTTCAGAAAAATTATAATGCAAACAAATTACAATTGTCTTGATGTATTTAATCCAGTGGGGTAACCTTTCAAATGGTTTAACATATTTCCTGTAGTGTACCTCAAAATGTATGGAAATGTACAATATTTCGAAGCGAATTTCTCATAATTAGGCATAAATCTCCCCTTCATACAGTAGTAGTGCCAGTCTCACTGTATCTTCTGAAGGTTCTGACAGAGTTGTTTGTTTATATATCATTCATAGCCTGATTTATGATTTTCTGATTTAGAAAGTGATATATAAAAAACAGAAAATTCCCTCTTTAAAACAGTTTTACTTTGTTCATATATGTGCTTTTGAAATGCATGCAAATTAGCACATATGCATAAATCATTATAGATCGCCCACTTCACAAAAAAGTCCATTTTGAAACATTAAATATCATAAACGTGCACCAAAGAAAATTAAATCAACTGGGGAAGTGTCATGCTGTTAGCTTTTTAGTTTTACCCCGATCCCCTGTCGTGTCTTCCAGTAAGGGTTGGTGAGCTGAGCAGTGTTACAATCGACATGCTGCTCAAAAAGAAGGAAATGTTCCCACTTTTACAGCACAAATATCATCTGCGTCAGAACACAGAGGCTCAGTAAAGATCACATATTTCAAAACAGTCTGTCGCCTAGGAGCTCATCAGCTTCCATCACATGTCGTCATCTCAGAACAAATGCAGTAAGTTCATCATCCAATTGGAATAAACAGCTTCGTATTAGTCCGTGTGCATGATCAACATTAGAAAGCACACATACTGGGGTAGATTAGAGGGATTTATTATTCACGCCCACTCCCCGCTGCTTTGAAAGTAGAGAACCATCTGGATAAGAGGAATAGAGGCTTAGAGGCTTGTTTACCATACATGTGCACACATTGTATCTTCCTTTCCAGGGCCTCTACTTCCCAAATTAGGGCGTTTGGATGAGATGCTGGAGTGATCGTGTATCGCTTGCGCACGTAGTCTGGAGCGCTTTGTAATGCTTAAGAGAGCTGACAATCCTGGGTTTGCAACTGATAATGCTCAGCCTGTCGCTCAGCAGGTAGCCAATCAACTCTGTCTGGAGGATCTGTGCAGGACTTGAATAATGAATAATCCTCCTTCACAGAGGCTAGTTCAGGATAAAACAACAACGGAAGCTGGCTAAATGTCCCTATGCACAGCTAAGATGACTGACTTAATGCATCATGTGCAGGCGTCTGTCTGTCACGGGGTTTTAGGTTACAAGCTGACGCTATTGAGTGAGCATCAGCTTGTTATTTCATCCTGGCACCGGCACAAAAGAAATCATTTTGCAAAGATGTGGCTCTCAATGAGAGTCTGACTCTTCATTCTTCATGTGCTGATATCTCCGCCCTCATGGCTGCTTGTAATGGCATGGATTTATAAAAGTCACTTCCTGGGATAGAGAATCATCCCTCTCTCATCTTAGGCACACCCTTTTTATCTAAGTATTTCCGCCACATTCATTGCTTCAGATCTAGTACTTTCTATGATGCCCGATTCTTCATTATAATCACACTTACAATGCGTTATCATATAGCATGGTAGACACAACTCATAATGCTTTATGGCTATAACCATCACACATGATGATGTATTTTATAATATTTTTTCAGATTCCTATCGTTGAAATAAACTAGCAAACAATGTCTACTTATAGTAACTTATTATCACATTAATGCATTAGATTACATTGTTTAAAGAGTACACTGTATTAAAACTAGGGAAATTATAAATCACAATTATCCTTGCAAATAATTGTCAGTCAATGAGCAGAATTTATGAAGTACTAAGATACTTGACGAGTAAGTATTGTATTATGCTTTATAATGTAAAACGATTACTTTTACTAAGCAATATGAATATTTGTGAGTAGTTGTAACTATTACTATGTCTTGTTTTTTTTAATGCATTGTAGACACGGCTATCATAGACGGTGCTTCCCCTTATTTCTTTACTAGTTATAATCTTAACATAGTGACATCACTATGTAACACTGGCACTTTTATTGGCTAGTGCTCCAACACATTAAACATGATAGGCTTTGGGTCAGGACATTTCCACAGATCTTTAAGCAGTTGACCAATCACAACAGAGCCGGCCAGCTAACCAATCAGAGCCCACTGGAAACATGTCTCAGTAGAGGCACAACATACAAATATGAAATGAACATAAGATGTCCTCTTTAAACCCACCATCAAAGCTTAAAGACACAACAAGTTGAAATGTAAAGTATTTGGATGAGTATTTAGAGACTAAGCTCACACATGCTGGCTCATGGACACAATGTTCATTGAGTCTGAGAAAACATTGTACAGCTGAATGGATGAACACCCACTCACTACCTCTGAGATATTTCTCAGTGAAGGACAGTGTCTCCGGATGAGCTGCAGAAGCAGATATACACGCAATTTGACACATCCAACTGCAGCATTTCCCTCCGTTGCTAAGACTGTTGCTAGGGCACGACGCTGCTTGGTTTCTAGAATCAGCTGTGCCAGTATGCCAGGCAGCTATGTAACGCTACAGTACGATGAATCTGTGGATGCTTTGAAATGAAAGAGAAACTGCAGGCGAGGTGGTGTCAGCGATCCAGAACAAAATCTATTTCTGACTCTGTTTAAAGGAGGTTTGATTCCCACAAGTCACTGCTCTATTTTTGCAATCCCCTTCTGGCTGATTTGAAGAAAGAGGATTTAGCACGAGCTGCTCATACAGGGAATGTGGCTTATATTAGGTCAAGTGGTGACATCATTCTGAAATTGATGTTTTTTTGCAGCAATGTTGAACAAGGAAGAATGTAAAAACCATCTGGATAAAGCGAGGGAAACAGGTTCAGTGATGCGTCAGCAGCAGCATACAGGCCTTGGGGTCATTACACCATTCCCAATGCAAAGAAGAAGGGAACATGTATGCACTTATGCAACAGACCCACGTCGGCCCTGAGAGAAAATCACCTGGAGAGAGGAAGTGATGTGATTGTGTCAAATGTATTCAAGCATGAGAGGAATTCTGCATTATTTAGCTTTAAAGCATCAATAAAATATGCGTATTCCGTGGTTAAATGTTCATGTACAGAACAAAAGGTTTTGACAAGATTCTACTTTGGTCTCGACTTGTGATCTCTTTCAGAAAAGAGGATGTAATGTTGCTCCATCATGTGTTATGTCTCAATGCACTTTGATGCTTTTGGCAGGCAGCCCTTTTGGCACAGAAGTATGTTAGGGAGAGTTAGTGCAGTTTTGCTAAGCAAAGTGATATACTGAAGGAGAACACCTTTCATCATTGCTATGCACCATTTTATCATCTTAATCTAGGACGACTTTGATGAAATCCAGAATAGGAAGAGTTTTTCAAAATGTTCTTCTTTGAAGCTCTATTCTTGTAGACTCTTTAGATAGATAGCACCACCTTTTTCCCTCCCTCATGGTCCCCAGAGGACGTATCCTCATGTGTTGGAACATTCCCGAGAATCTTCCTCGAGAATTTCTAATCCAGAGTAACATATTTTGCCAACTATTGGATGCATTGCAGTGACATTGTGGTAATAGGCTACATGTTCCCCAGAGGATGTTATCCAATGAGTTTGGAGAGTATTTCTCCAGTGCCAACATTTAGTTTGATCGAGGGCCATCTTCACATCAATATTTCTGTTTAACCAGTAGTTTGCTTTCTGAGCTAATACTTACAGAGCTAATGACATTTCTTTGCTTCAGCTGTACTTGCTGATTTTCAAATGTTAGCATTTAACACGTTTAACACGGTAAACTAAGATTTCCTTTTTTTTATTATGGTTTATTGCACTTATTGTAGGTCGCTTTGGATAAAAGTTTAGTAAATGTAATATAATATATAGCTGCTAAACATCAAGCTAAGCATGCAGATATTTAGCTAAAAGCTATTAGCATTGCTATTAAGTCTTGTTATCTCATGTTTTTTATGCCATTTTGTTTATGTTTTGCTGTTAAATTGACTTGCCTCCATTTCACCTTCAAATTACTTCTGATTTGCAGGATTATTTTCAGGGTTGGCATAGAATTAGTTTCATGAGGTCACACATTGAGCTTGTGTTGGTGATGGCTAGCTCTGGCTTCTTGTGCCATCTGTAGCAGACAGGATGTGTGTGTGTGTGTGTGTGTGTGTGTGTGTGTGTGTGTGTGTGTGTGTGTGTGTGTGTGTGTGTGTGTGTGTGTGTGTGTGTGTGTGTGTGTGTGTGTGTGTGTGTGTGTGGGGGTGTGGGTGTGTGTGGTGTGTGTGTGTGTGTGTGTGTGTGTGTGTGTGTGTGTGTGTGTGTGTGTGTGTGTGTGTGTGTGTGTGTGTGTGTGTGTGTTGGGTGTGATTTCAGACAGAGGGCTCTTGTGTGTTAAGGCATTGAGCGCCACGTTAACGCTGCCACATGCACAGAAAAATGACTTACCTGCTTTTTCTCCTCTTCATTCTAACAGAGGAAAACGCTCAGTGAAGCACAATGGGACCATTCCAAGAATATGAGGTGAGTCTTATCAAAGGTCACTGGAGATTGATGTCTGCATATTGAGTGATTGCTTTCCAAAGATAAGTGATGTTTTCTATCCCTTGTGCGTCAGGAGGGACATTTTGACTTTAGAATGTTCCACAATTATAGCTTATTAAGGACTGTGACATATTTTGACAAGGGTGTTTTGTTTGTTTGCACATTATTGAAATTCAACCTTAACTCCCATTCCCATTAAAACAATCATTTTTGATCCCACAGCCATTTACTTTACAATAATGCATTTTATAATATCAATCTGTAACATCTTTAAAAATCTTCCTATTACTATTTTCCAGTAGATTGAACCATTTTCTCTAGTTTATAATGCCAACATATGCAATTGTCCTAGTTCTCTGCACGCCAAAATAACAAGGCATTAAATTCAATGCTAATCATTGTTATATCCAAGACTGATAAATCCCTATAGCGTTCAGTATACAAAAAATAAAAAATAAATAATTCAAATGTTATTGGTATTTATCCCAAAAAAAGTAACAAAGTTAGTCAAGAATATTAAATTGCTTCGAACAGGAAAAGAAGTCCCCGGAGAAAGGAAGTCCCCGCAGCCGCATCCCTCGTCTGGTCCTCCATCCCTTCCCACCAAAGGACAAAGGCTCGCCTCTGTCTGACTCTCCGTTATCAGAGGAGGAGGGGAAGGAGGGGTACGTCAGCTCGGACCACTCCAAGCGCAGCATCAGCACCACCAGCTTCTGCTCTGGTAAGATATACAGCTCCAAACAAAGCCTCAGATACAGATCCATGATATCAAGGTGCAAGATTCTATTGCAGTGCTGGTTAGTTTTTGAAAACCCACATTCCTTAATTGGTCTTGGTTGAATGAAGATGTTTGCATTTGTTGCAGTTTGCAAAAGGTTAAAAAGTAACTCAAGCTTTCAGATAAATAAAACAAGTGTTTTCCCTTTAAAAAGTGAGTTAATAAAGAACCATTGTAAAGTATATTCCTTGAGTAAATGCAGTTAGGGACTTTCCTCCACTGGATAAAAAGGAGTTAGTTTGATGCAGATTATTCTACTTTTGTCTTAAGCATAGCATGCTACATTTTAAAACTTCAAACTAAAAATGCAATTATGTTTATTTTACGTTCACCTAAATTGGCCTCTTTAACAAACAGCAACCAAAAAACAAGCTCTTCACTTCAAAAAATCTCTGACAACAAGGTCCCTGGGGGCCGACATGTAAAGGGCCCCGCCACTTGCCCCCACACTTGCTACGTAAAGGCAAGAGCCACAGTATAAATAAACGTGTTAGCCCTAATGATTCACGTCCTTTCATGTGTCTTTGTGCTCATGTTGTGCCTCTGGACCTAATTTGTGTCTTTTGTGGTCATATTCTTACATTTGTTGTTATTTTGGGTCTAGTTGGGGTACATTGTGTTTCCTAAAGTTATTTTGATGTATTTTTGGTTATATTGACACTCTTTGTAGTTTTGTTGTGTCTCTCTGTGGTTATTTATAGTCATGTTGTGTCTCTGGGATCATTTTGTGTTAAATGTGTGTCTTGTGTGTTTTTCTCTGTCTCTCTATTGGTGTTGTATGTCTTGTTTGGGTTATTACATGTCTTTTTGGTAGTTTTGCATCTTTCTGTGGTTTAATATTTATGTCTATTTATGACTTCCCAACAAGTGCTGTTAGCAGTAACTTCCAACAGAGGCTCTGGCCCAGGGGCCCATTATCCATCTGCGTTTATGTACACGTCGTGTAGTAGGTACATTGTGTAATCCAGACAACAAACACTTCCCACTTTCTGAAAGTGGTTGTAAAGCAGTCTCGCTATCAGTCTCATATCACGTAGTCTGACCCTTGAGCTCTCATTGACTGTCCGCTGCCCCGCGCTGCATGTTCTCGGCTATTACTGTCTGTGTGCCTGTCTACAATAGATGACACCGGCTGCCCCACTAGTCAGTCTGTGTCCCCCTCCAAAACCCCGCCAGGCTCAGAGCAGAGTGCCCACGGCTCGCCCGTACTCCCGGAGCGCAAGACCAAAGTGAAGAGGGTGAGGGTGATGGCCGAGTGGAGCGGAGAACCCCGGAGCGGCCCTCGGCACAAGAGGGAGCTGAGGTCGGCCATGAAAGCCAGAGGTAAAGGACAAAGCACAAGCAAAGATACAAATATATATATATATATGTTTAAGCTTTACTTTTGTTGTTGCAGTTTTGTATGTTAAAAAAGGATAAACAACGTTAGAAATGTTATCCAGCACTTAGATCTGTGAGAATAAGATAATAATCAGATGTATGTGACTGGATTCGAGAGCATCTTTTTATTCTTCTTTGTGCACAGATTCATATGCAGCACAATGTATTCTTCTGCATGTCTGTGGTTCCCCTAAGACCAAAGTGCGATAACTGTGTGTTTGTCACATGTCAGCTAGCAGATGTAACATTAAACAAACATTTGTTGGCAGGCAGCTGCTTTTCTGAAAGGGGAAATAATATCTTCAGACATAACAGTAGAATTGGATGTACTGAACAATTTGGAGAGTTTGAGCTATGTTGCTTCCATAACATGTCTTATTTCAGACTAGTGGAAAGAAACATCCAAAATACATATTTAGGTGTTTATTTTGCTAACATTGTTTGTTTGTATCTGTAGAATTCTCTCAAATTCCTCAAAAGTGACTAGTAGAAAAAAAGCAAAACGTTGTTTACCCTTTTCCACCTGTAGTGTCTCGTATGTTATTTGACAATACACATATTTAAAGGCAGTTGGAAGAGGGCAGTTAAAGCAGTAAAGAACTTAATTAATTATTTTTTTTAAATATATGATTCATATTGTGATTTAATGAACATTTTATATTTAAAAACATGGCAGAAACTGATCATTTGTATGGATGTTGACCACATTTTGGATTCACAGAGTATTAAAAACAGATATTACAAATCCCTCCCTGAAAAATAGTTTGACCCTAAATGTCGACCAAAATTAGGCACGGTTTTTTAAACCTGGTTTTATGCAAATTAACACATATTTTATGAAATATTGCTTCACTTTACATGTAAACATAACATTTAAGAAAGCATTTAAAACAAATATGAAGTGTCTTAATGTAAATAATCAACTGAGGGAGTTTCATGTGGATATATGTTACTATTCCTCCTCTTTGAACCTGTGGTGTATCCCTTTAAGAGAGAAAAAACTGCTTGCTCACGAGTCAATGTGAGGAAGAGAGCTGATTGGTTGAGGAGATGGTTGGGTGCTTAGCCAATTAGTGTTATTAGCAGCAGGTTAGTCCACTGAGGGACCGAGCACAGACATCAGTACACCCACATTTGACACAGGTGGAGGATCACTGAGTTTTAAGATATTTGTTAGTCACAGGAATCACTGAACACAGGAATATGGTTTTGTTTGAAGGGAAAAGATGCTTCTCAGGTACCTCTTTAAATCTGGTCTTTTATCATTTCCGCACAACTTAAAGTGAGCCGTTTTTCCTGATTGACCATTAAGTTGGAGAGTTAGATAGTCAGTATTATGGTGAGGAATCCACAGTGTTTGTCTTATGACAATTGAGGAGACCGTGTTTGATGCAATGACTGGTTGTTATTTGCACATTCTGGAGTATTCATGGCATTTGTAATCACATGAGGTGTCTTACCTGTATATATAGTTACCTGTATCATCTTGAAACTCATTAGTGTAATAAAGGGGTGTCGATAATGGCGAGTAGAGTTTCTTTGCATGATCAATGGAGATCTAGGGCTATTTTGCTTCTATACATGTTTTTCGACTAGTTGCAACGTTTTGTAGATTGTTAGAACTGTTAGTTTGTTAAAATAAAATTCAGCTATGTTTTTGATTGGACACAGATAGATATGCAAATGACTCATAAGCTTATTGACTCTTATTTCTGTGCTGGAAATGTAAGTAAATTAGCAGATTTTATGAAATAATAACACTATTTATTTAAAGAAAATGTAATATGAAAAATAATATTCTTATTGAAAGTAACCCAATGGGAAAGTTACATGCGCAAATCTTATTTTTCTCACCCTATTTACCTTTACTGTCTCTCCTAAAGAAGGGCAATTGCCCTAGCCTTTCAAAATTGGATGATTTGGCTTTAAGTGCTAAAATGCTGCTCCTTCTCCCTGCAGGAAGTGAGGCAGACTTCAGCTCCTCCAGCAGCACAGGCAGCCTGAAGAACAGAGAGGGCCTCGTCTCAAAGTCAGCTGGAAAGAGAGCCCCAACACGCAGGTATGAGGTTCAGACATCTGTTACCAGTGTCTGCTGGTGTCACTTTGAAAGGGAGCTCTATCTTTACTAAACAACCAACATTCTCAACATCTTTTCCAATTAACAAGTCAATGATTTATGATCTCTTATCAAGTCGCGGCAGCTACATCAGACCGCTCCCGGTGTTCAAACCAGCCGGGAGCCCCACAGCCAACCGCGACTCAGAGCTGTATGCCCCCTACAGGACCCCCCTCAGAGCTCTCACCTCCACCACAACCACCACCAGCAGCAGCAGCTGCAACTCCAGCCCCACCTCCAGGTACCAACACCGCTTTCTACGGAGCCCTGGAGGGTTCATAGAGAGAAAAATAAATAAAACGAGGCCACGTTTTATTAATTTGTTCGCACGAGATGTAATTCGTGGCCTCAATTTAAATAAAACGAGGCCACGCTTTATTAATTAGTGCGCACGATATACTTTCTCGTTCGCACAAGATACCTTCTTATGGTTAAACCCATCGAACTGCCCGATTATTACGCCATATTATTAGTTTTATGTAGAAGATGTCTGGTCGCCAGGGCGTTTGTGTGTGTCTGTGTGGGCATTTGTTTTCAGAAGACATTATGATAGTGGCGTTCGTTCCGGTGCACTCCGACAGCATTTAGCACTAGCCTACATCGAGATTAAGATTAAACGAACTCCTTTCACTTGGTAATAGTATTCCCAAGTGAAAGAAGGTTAACTCCATATGTGTATTCCCGGAATACACATATGGAGTTAGCCAGATGTGTGCAAATTACTGTTCATGGTAATTTGAAAACAAATGCCGGTGTCGGGCACACACATACACCGAACACACACATCATGTAGCATTTCACGTTTCCATGGCAACAACAACTTCCTGTCAACAGCGTAAACTCGCCTTCAAAATAAAAGCATCTAAATAAAACAGGAAGTTAACCTAAATTACATGTTAAGACATATACAACTGCAACGAAAGTAACCCAAACAATGTCATATCCTTTTTAGTTTCACAGAAAACTAATTGGGTTATGTACACATCATGCGCCCTGGTGACCGGACATCTCCTTCATAAAACGAGTAATAGGGGAATAATCGGGCAGTTCGATGTGTGTAGAGGTGCGTGTGTGTGTGGCTAAAACGTAGCAGCCTTGATCTCTATTCAGCTGGTTTGAAGGTAAACACAGTGAAGGCGCTGCGTAAAAGACACAGCTCTCTGTGCGCAGATGGCAGATACTGTGAGAGTCACGGACATGAATTCATAGATCAAGGCAGACTGGTTCACAGACTCCTGTTTTGCAAATCCGGTGCTTAAAAAAATAGCTCAACACCTCTGGCCGAAATGTCCCTAAAATGAAGTCCGAGATTGAAATATATCTCAAATAATGTATGTGCTGTCATTTCCCCACATAAACATAACAGTCTGCAATTAAACGGTTGTCTCCTGTGCGCTCCACTTCCTACTTGGCGCACCGGTAACTTTCTCGTGCGAACGAGAAAGTATCTTGTGCGCACGAAAAAGTATCTCGCACTAATTAATAAAGCGTGGCCTCGTTTTATTTAAATTGAGGCCACGAATTACATCTCATGTGCACTAATAAATCAAACGTGGCCTCGTTTTATTTATTTGTCTCTCTCTAGCTTTAGCATGCTATATTAATAATCAGGCAATAATCGATTTTTGGTTTTAAAGTTTGAGGGAGATAAAGTTCTTGTGTCCTCCTGTATGCATAACCTTCCCACATTCCTCCACTTTGTTTCATTACAAATCCAGCCTTGCTCGAGGGAAAGACATATTGGGACCCTTCAGAGATTTGAACTATGAGCACCATGAGTGAGTGTACGACTGGATTAAACTCAGACTTTATCATTTCCTCTTTTGCAGCCGTGTTGGATTATAGCGGTCATGGTTTGGATTAATGAGGATTTATTATAGCAAAAGTCTGAATATGGTAACCAGACAGTGACCCTTCTACAGACTCGAAACAGGATTAGAGTGAATGTACATCGGTTCTGCCTGTGGAGGGAACAGGGTCATAAATATTTCAGTATTGATGTGTGAACTGAATAGCCCGGAGCTCAAAAGTGTTTGGGACCACCATGGATTTTCTGACATGGTCCAGGCTCTGTATTACTTGGAAGGTTTACCTAAGGCTTGTTATATTTGTTGGCAGCTAAACCCTGCATATGCTTTGACCTAAAAATCATCTCAGCGGTATAAACGACAAACCTACAGCTTTTTGTTTTTTTTATGCAGAAGCAGAATCTACCCTCTTTATCTCATGTTTCCAGCTTCTATAAATGCATCATCTCAGGACACCTGGCTGTCAGCTTTCCTCCATGTGACATGTTTTCCTCTTGCATGCTAGCTTCTCCTGGGCTGTTTCTATTTCTGGCTGGGATGCAGAGCGTTCGCATGAAAGCCTCAAGTATCCCAGGTTGCTAGGATATTGTGCCAGTGGAAGAGAGGGGCTTACATGCTGCTTTGCATATTGTCCAAATCCACCCACTCACCCTCCACCAACAAAAAAAAACAACCTTTTATCAGCCCTCTTCAATATAACACATAGGACATGCAAAAGCCATTTGAGCGATAATGCAATTAGCTTCTAGATTAAGTGTTTTTCTAGTAAGGTGATTTATTTCCTTGCCGACTGTGCTCGTATTTAGGTAAACCTTTTTTTTTTTTTTTGCCTCTAGTCTACATGCTAGTAATCCTGTGTCAGACAATAATTCCAGGCTTCAGAGAGCATCTACCCTGGCAGCACTCTCAGCTAGTCAAATTACTGTCTGCAGGGAGCCATTTGACTTTTAAGAGGCAAATTGGTTAGTTTTCTGCTGTTGCTTCAAAATGCCTAGTTGAAAGCTGATGAATAATGTTGGTTCTAAAAGGGCAAACTTGGCCTTTTTTAAAGGCTACATGTTGTGCTTAACTTCAGATTCACGAATCTGTTGTAGGTTTCTACTAGAATTAGCTTTAATATTTAGAAAACACTTTATTTTGACCATACGGCCTGTCGGGATATTCCTTTTTCTTCACTTTCTGTCTGAAACGCTCAATTTTAATGCCTGCTTCTTTAAGCTGGCCACTTGTAAAAAGCCCATGATGATTGGCTAGCAAGATAAATATGGTGCATCTTTGAAAAAGTAGTTCTCAAGCCATGGCTGAATTCACTTGGATGTGACGCAGTATATTCTAATTGGCCTATTACATTGGCCAGTACATGTAACATAAAAGGGGACCCACATCTGAATGGCTTGTCGAATCCCATGTTTTCTAAACTAGGAAGCCCACAAAAACTAACTGGGTTGTCATGTTAAAGTGTTCTTGTTTCTGGGTTGGTGGGGCACTCCAAATGGACAACAAAATGAGTGTCCTCTTTAACCAATAAAATCATCTCTCTAACCAGCAGAAGAGCGATCTTGGGACGCTACCACTCCTGTGGAGACAATCATGGCATCAAACCCCCGAACCCAGAGGAGTACCTCACCCCTCTACAGCAGAAGGAAGTGGCCATAAGACACCTGAAGACCAGACTGTTGGAGTCTGAGACCAGAGTCCGAGACAGGTTGGTTCAGATTTAGCCGAACAGAAGCTCCAGTCGTTTAGCATTAGACTTTTAACGGTTGAAAGAGGAAAAGCAACCGGCTCTTTTAAAAGCTCACTAAAACTTCAAAATTATGTTATACAATTTAGGTTTTGCGTTGGTTTATTAAATGATTTGAGATTCTGTCAATCAGGTTTTGTGTGGCAAGGTTTTTTAGCATACACTAGCATGCTAGTCGGCAAATAAAAACATTTTTAAAATAATGAATTAAACTGCTTAAGAACAAACACTTTCTTGTCAAATCCTATAAATATCCTTTGACCTACTGCAACCAAACAGTCTACATCACCCTGCTGCTTGTATGATTTTGCTAAGCTAACTGGCAGCTGGCTAAAGCTTTATGTTGATATAAGTGATATCGATCTTTTTGTCTAACTCTTGTTAGAAAGTTATTTTATATATTTTTCTAAATTTCGAGCTATTCCTTAACTCAATACATTTTCTTACCTCTTTATTAGAGAGACGGAGGTGCAGGAGCTCAATGTACAGCTCGGCAGAATGAGGGAAGACTGGATTGAAGAGGAATGTCACAGGGTGGAGGCTCAGCTGTCCCTCAAAGAGGCTCGCAAAGAGATCAAGCAGCTGCGTCAGGTGGTGGAAACGATGAAGAGCAGCCTGATGGAGAAGGACAAGGGCATACAGAAGTATTTCATCGACATCAACATCCAAAACAGGAAGTTGGAGTCCCTGCTGCAGAGCATGGAGATGGCCCAGAGCGGCACCAACCTCCAAGACGAAAACAGCTTGGACTTCATCTGCGACATCCCCGATAACGACGAGAAGAAGATGATGGGGGAGGAAGAGGGTGGGATGGAGATGGGAACACAAGGGGCGGAGGCCATGGCGGACAGTGGGCTGTTGGTGAATGATGAGATGGCCAACAGAGCAGACATTTTGGAGCAGATCTTCATGTCCACTGCAGTGGATTTTAGTCAGTTGGGTGCAGGGGCTGAGTCTGGGCCTGGGGTGTCTGCGCTGACAGAAGATGGACAGTTTATTGATGAATCTACTGAACCAGCTCTACCAAACGCAGTTTCCACCACCATCGCCATCCCCTCAAGCACAACTTTCCTGTACAACACGGAAGATAAAGAAACCCAGACCGACTTATCGCCCACATCTCCAGACCTGCAAACTCTGCTCCTCCAGCTGCTCCATTTCCACGGGGTAACAGAGAGGGAAACGGCTCTGACGGCCTCCAGCAATCTTATGGCTCTCCCATACCTGCCCACACCCACAACCCCTGAAATCACCGAATTAACACCTGCCCCACCCATCATGCCCCCTCCTGCTCCCCCAGAGAGTCCAGACCCCTCAGATTCCGGCATGTGCTGCTCAGAAACCAAAGAGAGCAGTCGGTTCATGGAGGAGCTGGATTTCAGTGTCTGCGAGGAGGAACCTTCTCTGTCATCGGGGCTGGATGTAGTCGGAAAGCGGTACTGGAGCAACAGCTTCCTGGTGGATCTGGTGGCAGTTGCAGCCCCGGTGCTCCCCACGGTGGCCTGGCTGTACTCGCGGCATGGTGTGGATGGAAGCGCTCCAGTGTATAACATAGCTGCTTTCATCAGGGGCTGTTGCATCATGGGATTGCACTCTCTTCGTCACGTCCCTCACAGGCCCGATGCGTAAAGGCTAACACCCCCTTCCGCATGTACATGCCTAATCTTGAACTAAAAGCACTTAAGCATCTTTTTTTGTGAGATTTGTTGCGTTTTTTTGGTTGAACACTTGATTATCAATGCAGTCATTTTGGGTTCCAACACTTGTTACTTTGCACTGTACAGTTACCATGATGGTGACGTGAAAGGGATTATTTATAAAGGGGGTTATTTATTTATATATTTATTTTATCATTAATATGTATAAGCTGATCATCTGGGTAGATGGTTGTGTTATTGTCCTTTGGTGTCCCTATAGTTGTCCTTGTGTTTGGACATAAATGGTTATTTATGTTGGGATGAGGTGAGCGATACAGGAGGTGAAATTGAATGTTTGGTTCTGTTTGGGTTTGAAAAGTCCACGATTTTGTTATTGTTCGAAAGAGATACCTTCAGCCAAAGCTTTAACGTAAATTCACTGAAAGTGTTTTGTGAAGAACTATATATATTTTTTTTTTTCCTCCTTGGGAGTAGAGCTTTATTCGGTACAGCCTTGTGTATTGTTCATAGAACTAAGTTAATGCTTCAAAGCAACTGACACTTATTAATGTGCCTGAGCTATGTGCAATACTGGTGGTTTACATAAAATGTCCTTGTATCTTTAATATTAAAGCATGATAAAATCTCACCACGTGTTGGGATTTCTTTTTGGTGGGACATGAGCAATGGGGATGACTGAACAATTGTTGACTTATGTAAGACTTATGTAAAGGCTACTTAGGAACTGCAAGTTTCTTCATTTGCACAACATACATTTATGAAAGTCTGAAGCAATGTGCAACCAAGCAGTGTTCTCATGACAGCTTGTGTTACGTAAAAGCTTTCTCGGCGTGCACTTCCAGACGTCCCTTGGGTGGTGGCGCTGACAATATAGAGTGCATTAGATCCACTTCTCTGAGAAGCTGTAAAATGACATTTGTGTCCTTACACTAGTAAAATATAATTCTGGGCCAGAGCAAATGTGCACTTGCAAAACACTAATGCTTTCTTTAGTCACCGGAAATTAAAGAAAAAGCTGATAAGTCCAAATGAACTAACACTTGGCGCCTTTGCCATCCATTTCCCGGTTCCACTCTGCCATATGTCGATGTATTTGAAGTTGTGTAAGCATGACCTCTTGGTTCACAAGGCAAAATAGTGACTCATCAGATGCTGTAATCCCCACACTAGTTTGTGAATTAAAATAAATTAGAAGAATTGCTTCGAACAGGGCAGTCCAGTATAATCTGGACAAGTTTCAAGACAATTCAGCCATATTGCTTGTTCTCGTTTTGAAGACCTGTGTGCCTTTCCTCTCCCTAAAAGTGGGTCCGTCTGAGAGGTTTGGCCAGCCGGCAGTGTCCCCTGCCAGATGGGAGTGACATTGTGATGGAGGGCAAAGCAGTGACGACAGCGGTCTGTGAATCTAGTTAAAGGCCACCAGCTTTTAACAGATACAACCATAACATTCCCCAGTTGCTTACTCACATTAACATATAATGGCAAATGAGGCCTCATCATATACTGTGCAACAGCATTCCACTAACTATAATCTTTAATCATCTTATTATTTCAACCAAAGGTTTGCCGTCTAATAACTTCAGCCTACTTTCAGCTACAGAAATCATTCAAATATCAAAAATATTCAGCCTTTTCAGCACATGGTGGGAAACTTTCAATGTTTTCAAAATATTTTAAACTTTTTGAAATATTCAGCTTTTTAAACTCTTTTTTTAACATGTAACTCAATGGGAGCAACCTTCAAATCCTTTTACCTACACGGTGCGCCAAATGCTTCTGCTTCCACATACTTTCAGCTAGAGATTTAATTCCAACTCTAAAATGATCACAAGACATTCAGCTATTAAAATATTATTCAGATATTTGATATCTTTTACACTTTTTGAGATATTTAACTTAGTTTGGAGCTTGGTAAAGAGGCCTTCTTCAGATTTTAACATTAGTGTGTATTGCGCAGCTCGTTAAGGCTTAGAGTGCGTGATGTCACAGCTAGAGTGGAGGAGAGCTTGAAATTCGCCTTACATTTTTCTTTTTAAACTGCAATAACTCCCAAACCCTACACTCCTGGGACATAATTGTATGCTTGAATTGTAGGAAAACATCTCTTAGCTTGAGAAATTAAAAAAACAATTAAACAAAATGCCCAAAATGCCAATTAAACAAAATGCCAATTAAATACAGCCTGATCTATCCTCAGAGCAGCAGCTGCACACCTTTAATAAATCTGCCAAAGATGCCACATTATTGATCCGAAAGTGCACAAAAAGCACACTTCAGATGCTCAGGGTCCTTGACATGCTTCACGCGTTGACATTTCACCGAAAGCAGCTACCGTTTTTAAACTATAGTTAGAAATGTAAGAGGTTTATTTCTCATTCAGAACAATGGAAAGGCTCTCCTTTCACATCACATCTCCATGGAAACCTTTGATCTCTGGGCTCACGTACACAGCTGTTTGATAACGTTGTCACCATGGTAACCTTTGATCTCTGGGCTTACACACACAGGTGTTTCATAACCATCACCTCAAACACAAACAAACAGACTAGAGTTTAAAGACTGTCTCAGCCTATTTTCTGTCTGATGGAGACTTCATACTGACTTCAACACGTTCCAAATATGTTATACATTATTGGTGACGTTTGGTTTTGGTTTAAAAGTTTGCAGTTAAAATATTCTGATGCTTTTCAAAGCGTTTTTACTTTTTTTTTTCTTAATATACATTAATTCACTACTTACATTTAATCTTTAACTTCTTCAGCCTATTTTCAGCTATAAACCATTCAACTATTAACTTTTCAGCTATTTCAGGACATTGAGGATATACATTTAGTTGTTTATACCTTTTTTAAACCTTTTATTTTAAATATTAATAATATCTTCACTATTTTTCCTACTTTTCCAGTTTAACATTTCACTTTCAAGTTTTCAACAAAGTCATTGCAATGCATTTGAGCTGTAACAATTTGATTCAAATCATTTCACTTTTCTGCATTTCTCCGCCAAGTTCAGCAACACACTTACTTGGTTTTTGTAGCTAAAAGCAGCTAGAGACCATTCAACTAATACAATATTCATATATTTCAGCTAAATTCAGCAACAAATGTACAGTTTACATCATTCACACAAATTTTCAGCAGGAAATGCATTTTCTAGTTGCTCCTAACCTAACGCTCCTAATTTATACTTATAAATTCAGACTCTATATATAACAATGTTTATTATGCTGTACACTTGGGATAAGGAATGATCGCTTACTCCAAGTGAAGATGTTCCAAGTATTTCAAGGTCTTGTTCTAGAGTGAGGCCTCAATGAGTGAGATGGGCCGAATAATCTATGAGTGGAAACGGTAATGCAGTCGCTTTACCGCACCGTTGTGACAAAGAGAGAGCTAAGGGAAAAGGTGAGAAGTTCAGTCATTCGGGAGGTAATCGGAATAGAACCGCTGCTCTTTTACATAGAAAGGAACCAGTTGAGGTGGTTCAGGCACCTCTTCCCTAGGGAGGAGTCCCACACATGTCCAGCTGGGAGGTGACCAAGGGACAGACCCTTGGAGGGATTATATCTCCACTGTAGCCTGGGAGCGCCTTGGAATTTTAGGAAACCCTCTGTAGGAACTGCTCCCCCCGCGACCCTACCCCGGATAAGCTGTAGAAGATGGATGGATGTAAAGCGTTTGATTTGAAAAGTCCATATTCATCCCATCTCCATTTCCAAACATGTGCTTTTTATATACATTTATCATTTCCAGAACAGAAACATAAAGCCAGACAAATCGTGTCAACGTTTTTTCTCCAAAAATACATTTGGATTCTTCTTTGCAGACACCAAATCCACAAAGTCTTTGAGATTTTTTTGATTGAAAATGGAGTGGACCATTTTCCATAGCCCTGGAGCCAGGACACAGGCAATGCTAACACAAAGACCAAACCATTTCATGTGGCATAGCCAAATAATCATGTAATATCTCGTGTTTCTGAAACAAAACAGTGTTACCCAAATTACACTTCAGGCAACAGACGGTGACTAAAGTTACTCACATCTAGAGGTGAATTAATTGAGAAAGGAAATGGGTGAGAAACAATGGGTTCTCTGCTGAACCCATGAAAAAGCAGTCAAAATCTTCTTTCAATGAAAAGTGCATTTCTTAAGACAACACAAAATAACAAAGATAGTTTGCTAAATTGCCTTATAATTAAAAAACTGCTTGATTCAAACTTGTAATGGGACAGCTCCGCCTACAATCCAAAGTATATATTTGTCCAGTTAATCTGTAGGCCTATGGTCTTCTTGGAGCACCTTTTCCTTAAAACTTGATAATTCATCACTAATTGAAGGATTTACATTATGACAGAATCCGTACCTCAGTGTATTTAGTATACAAATGTGTCCACCCAAGTCTTTTATCAAGCATCAGAGACCAGGGACATAATGTATCATGTCTGCACTTTTTACTACCATTTATAAAAAGGTCTTTCAATGTTTCCATGACAACAGCACACTGGCTGGTAATGTGATTATATCAATGCATAAAAAGGGTGTTCAGTCAACAGTGAGACTTATATTTTCAGATGAGAAAAGAAGCAAGAATTTATTATTTTAATCTTAGGCCAAAGTAACTGGTCTGAGATTACACTGTGATGGCAACAGCGACTGTGCAGTGAGGGTATCCATTTTAAGAGCAAAGTAACATTCACACCCCCTGAAAAATTAACAAAGCATGGCAGTGATCACTGGAAATATTCCGTCTAGATCAAAAACCAACAAACAAAGTGAAATGTGGCAGATCAGTAGCCATGAGATTACCATAGGAACCCACAGCTGACATTAAAGTTGGGCTATATTTTAGTCTATGGTCAATTATTCTTATTCATACTGAAAACCTTAATTTTATTGCAGATGTCCAGTGTACTCGGGGACGTACAGCACGGGATGAGATATCAAGCAACATTCATTAGAAACAAAAAAATCAGACAAAGAAAGACATAAATATAAAAACACAATGATCAAGCAAACCGTGAGCAGTCACCGGTGTTCAGTGATGCTTAAAATTAATGACACTCCTTTGTCCTTTTGAGGTTATAAATAAGACAAAAGAAAGGGAAGTGTACTCCCCGTTTGAGTTTCAAAAGGTAGTACAGATACCTGTTTATTTACAAATGTTCCTTGAGAAAAAAAAGCATTTTTCTGCACTACCCGACAGATGTATCCAGAATCTAAATGGTACCTTAAAGCTGTATCTAACGTTTAACCTAAGATGAACTGGGATGTATAAATACAGCTTTCCCTTAAATGACCTTGGCCACATGAAGAGAGAGAACACCAGGTGTGTTTTCTGCCCTCGAGAATGATGTGTTTTACACTGCTGCGACAGGGAAACAGACTAAAATGGCTGCTGGTGGAGACGGGGTGGAGGACAGTTTTCTAAGTAGGGATGTAATCCTGGTCGGTGTGATGACTTTAAAGACAGAGTGACGATTGATTCAGTGTCTTTGTTCCACCCCCCCTCCCTTTCCGGCTCAAAATTGAGCATTTCTAAAATGTTACGAGAGCTTGACGGCAATCTTCTGGTCCTTCTTAATCATCCTCTGAGCGTCTTTCTCCAGCTTCTTCCTCTGCTGCTCCATGGTCCGCTTTTCCCTCTCAGCCATCTTCTGTTGTCTGTTAAATAAAAAGGAAAAAGAGCAATGTCATTACTGCGCACATCAAAAGAAGCTAGGTCAGCAGGGAAAACTAAATCCTGGTTCCTGCTCTTGGGTTTTAAAAAGGGGGAAAAAGGAATACACTGCCACTTGCTGGCCAATGTGTGGAACTACATCACCCCAGTAAATAAATGAATTGTAATACTGCTATTTTATATGATCAAATATGTAATAATGTGTTAATTGCTGTAAATTGCAGCTGCAGCCTTTTTCAAAATATATACTGCTGGGTGGCTTCAGAATTTCCGCAAAAGACATCTATAATTATTCATGCTAAATTATTTTACACAGTTTGTTTTATTAATCTGAATCTTTAAAGTAACTAAGCCTATCGGATAAATGTAGTGGATTAAAAGTCCAGTATTTGCAGTGCTTGACATTAAGGATTTTGGGAGATGGCCCTATGGGCCATCTAAACTAATTTACAGATGGCCCTGAGTCCAATAGAGATTGTCCTGAAAAATGCGCGCGGACGAAATTACGCATGAAGGGTTTGGGGGGCCTCCGTCCCCCTAGAACATTTAGATTGTTGCAGGTCTTAGATGCTGTCTGGTGCATTCTCTAGACTGAATTATAAGATGAACCACCACAATATTATATTGTACAATTTCAATTTTATTCTTCATTTCACTTGTTTGTTCTTGTTTGTGTTTGCTCGCTTGCATGCCCTGCATAGCTATAAGAAATACTTAAGTTGTTGGTCAAGACACTTTCCATCTGATGAAGGCAAATGCCTTCCCAGATGGAAAAAAGTAGAAAACATTACATTCAGTTATAACTGCCAAAACAAACGTTATTTACACTATTATGGCCCCTGTTAAAAATGTTTGTAATGTTGTCTACTGTAAGTTGGTCGAACGAATGCCTCCTCAGCCGGAAGCTGACCGAGCAGACCCGAGCAGCTGTCGAGAGGAGCCGAGCGCATCCGCGAAGCACACAAAATGGCGACGTCAGAGTTCCCGTTAGCCGGCAAATCTAAATCTCTTCGGCCAAAATGTCCGGTCAAAATAATTTCCCTTTAGCGCAATACCGCTTCAGTTGTGCCACTTATGTGACAGACAAGAAGACAAGAGTATGTGACAGACAAGAATAGTCAATTCTAATGTCTAACACTTAATGTGGAGAAAGAGATGTCCTGTATGGGTTGATTGTGCGTTGATCTGTTGGTAATGCCTCGGGGTTCCGGTGGGCATGTAAACAAATGCATAATGCTGCGCTATACTTTGTGGCCTCACCCAGTTGCATAGCGACACTTATTGTTTAGGTGTCTTTTAATAAGCAGGTAGTCATATCATTAGCTAGAACTAGCTGGATCTGATCGATATGGGCATAAACGCGAGTGAAGTCTAATCTGACGGGAGAGAGAGATCAGCTGCTGCTGACGAGTTGACACGCAGCTCTGCATGATCACATGCAGCGGTGAGCGGACAAAACACACACTGCAGGTTAGAATATCACACGTAGCTATTTTAATTACCTCTCAAACTACCTAAACTAGTTATAGATATGTTTAGTTTCACTGTCGGGTCACTCGTTACTGATCCGCGAGCTGCATGATACTGGCATAATAGATTGCCCGATCGGGCAACCAGCAGGTGAGGCTTCATTGCCCGAGCTAAATACTAGATAGCCCCGAGCCATCGGGCAGTCCTTAATGTCGAGCCCTGATTTGAGTATAATTATAAAAGATGCAGGAAATGGAAATCGAGTAAATCGAGATTTCATTCAAGTACAGAAGTACAATACTGATAAATACCATGCTAAACCAAAAGAAAGGTGTGAATACATCATGTGTTGGTGCGAGTGTTAGTGAGCATTTTTGAAATCGTACCGAAGCACCTCCTCCGCCTCCCAGGCAGCGTTGGACTCGTCCTCCCAGGCGTTTGCGTTCTCCTGCCAGTTTTCCATTTCTCCCAGTTCAGCCTGCACAAAGGGAGAGTTCACAATTATATCCACACAACCACAACCCAATACCTCTTAACTAGAAATGTATTCTGGATTTCAATGTCCTAGTTTAGTTACCCTTTAACAAGTTGCTTTGGGTTTGTTGTTTTTTGCTCTCGTCACATTTTACTCAGTGGCCTGTATTTCACTGCAATATACAAGTCCTGCACTCTATGGAAACGGCACAATAATGGCTATGGATACAGCTACCATAACAACATACTGAGGTTTGCCAACAACTTCGCTTCTGACCCAAACCATGTCCTGATCAGTGAATATGAATTGTTACCATTAATTGGGAGATACAGAGTCGCACCTTTTAAAAAGCTTAGACGGTATCTTTTTTTGTGCACCAGTCAATCCTAAAATCAAATAGAGTTTAAACCCAAATTAAAAGGTATGCTGAAGCGTGGTGAACATATTGTTATCGAACATAATGTCACATTTCTGGAAATCTTTTTTTTTTTTTATGTGTATGTTTGTCCTAGGGAAAAACTTTTATTTTATATAAACAATATATTTAAACAAACACACAAACGAGAAAATTACTCTAATATTGAATCCAATCAAGTCCCATCCAATTAACAAAAAAAATCCAACACTGTCCTGAAGACAGAACCCATAGTAACCACTAACCAGGATGACAGTCTGTAACACAGGCAGGAGACCTTTACAAACTGCCCCGCCCCCTCGCACCCAGACGGGAGAGAGAGATCTCGTCTGGATTGGAAAGCTCGAAAATACATCATAGACGCATGTTGTAGTCTTATTGCATATTAGAAACGGAGTTGGTGAAACTAAAACTGCGATATAATGTGTATGTAGCAATAATACATATGACTTAACGTTACCACTGTCTTTAATAATTCCGGCCCGGGGCCCGTTTAACACCGGGGCTCGGTACCCATCCCTACATGGGGAGAGGCGCAGCATATTGCTAAGGACTAAATACGATGGAGGGTTCTCATCTCAGCCTTATTACTCATAGGTTATGAAGAGGAGTAAGTAAATAAAGAGGCCGGCGCTCCAGGGTCTGGTTCTGCTGTGCGTTTTTGTGATGTAATGGTAAAACATTTCAGAATTCCTCCACGGGATGCCATTGTACATCACTCAACCCGCGAAATACACACACTCAGTACATAGCTAGACCCGGAATTCGCGGGCACAGCTGTAGCTACGTGTGTGTTTGTGTATTTCGCGGGTTGCTAAATGTTTTGTGCGTGTGTGTTTATGTTGACAAGGAGGTTTAATAACTGTGTGCTACACAAAACGTGCAGTCGGTTTCATTTTCATCGCCGTTTGTAGTAGAGTTAGCAGGGTATTTTTATTTTAACTCTCGTCCCAAATTCGTCCCAAAATAATTTTTTATCCTCCCTACACTATTTTTTTCAGGACGTCCTTAAGCTCGAGCCCTGGCTCAAAATACCAAACAGATCATGCATTTTAGACATCCCTCACATCCCTCTATTCCAGCCCTGTTAGATAACTGCTGATCTGGGTCCTTAGCTTGAAAAAAAAAAAGCTTGTGCCTGCTCAGAATTATAAGAGATACTCAGCTAAATGCTGCCGTGATAAAACGCCATATCATGTTCCAAACCACATCAAAGATTATTTCTGAAACAGTATGGAGCTCAAAGGCTTTTTCTTTAGCAGGTTTACCACAAGGTGAGTTCCTTTTTTTATTTCCTGCTTTTGTATACTCATGTTTCCCATACATTGATTTTTTTGTGGCGGGCCACCACAATTAAATATCGTCCGCCACAAATGGATCTCATAAAAACACATTTTTTTTTTTTTTAAGTGTAATCTTTTTTTTATTTGGGTGGTCTAATGGATAGTGAGGTGGGTTGCGAGTTTAAATCCCGCCTGGAACACTATTACTAGTGTGCCCTTGAGTAAGGCACTTAGCCCTTAAAGAGCCTGTGACACGGTTTTCTCCCATCATCCAAACCCATCAATTTGAGTACATATTGTCCCCTTGAAAACCGTTACTGAACTGATTTTGGATATTTGTACTTTGATAACCATTAATCTGCCTTCAATGTTGACAATTTTCTGGATCTTCTCGCGGATTCTTCAAGTCCCGCCAAATGATGGGTGACGTCATTGCGGGCACAACGCTCCAGCTGCACCGTCCAGGATCCCAGCATCTGCATGTAAACCTTTATATATATACAGTCAGATGTAAACGCACGACGGCGCACACAGCAGCAAGCTCAGACAGCGATGACAGGTTAATGTTGAACGTGTCTGAGAGCTCATATGAGGCTGAAGGATCGGTTTATGTTGTATCTGTTAGAAGTTTAGGAATGAGGTGCGTCAATATGGGCGATCATATGGTCATGTAGCCAGTGGTGGAATGGGACTAAAAATCACTACTAGTAAGCTGTCAACGGGGGGAGTGGGGGATGTCAGGGGCGGCGGGTGCTTTAGATAGTAAATGTAAATATGTAAATATTTGTGTCACTGCATCCTGGTAAAATACAAATATAATGTATAATGTCTGTGTCTTTGACCTTAGCGCTGCTAGCCACCTGTGCCCTGTACTACGAAGCCAGTTCAACAGACCCTGGATATGTTTGAGTAACAAACAAACTAACAACAAACTAACAAACGAGATCTCGCTAAGCGGTCCTACGACGCTGGTTATCAACTCGGTAAATCAAGCCAGGGTTTCTCTCTCCAGCTGAGAGCGCGTTCACGTCTAAGACATTTGTCTCGAGTGTTTCGTCAACATAATGTGTTAAATAATACTTCTGCATACAGTATGTGACACTGAGTGTTGCACGGCCAGATGAGGCTGGAGAAGCTGACTCAGATAAGGAAATATATGATATTATATGATCGATGATCTGATTGATGATGTAATATGAATGATAAGTGCGACACGTCGGCGTCTTCTCTGCATACGGCAGTTTAAACTGTATTTTCTTTATCCTGTAATATGACTTGAGAGATTTAAACTCCGCACACTGAGTTGATCTCTTTTCTATAGACGCCGGAGGCGGGCAGCGTCAGGTAAAAGAAGTTATTTAGCCTTCTCAAACCTGAGCCTCACGCGCCGCCTATGGGGGATGTGCTAGTTACTTATCCGACCGGCCCACTTCGGTACCGACCCATCGGGATTCGTCCCGATGGCCAGTCCGCCACTGCACCCAGCCCACGTAAACTGTCAACGGGGGGAGCCTCGCTGCGGGGAAACGGTGGACCTAGTGTCCCGATCGGAGTGGGAATAATAATAATAATCCGTGCATTTTATCCATTAATTTCCCCAACATTGTGGTAAAAAAAACACACGTTTAATCCATGTTGTTGGTGTACTACAACTACAAAAAGCATCGGTTTGTTTTCTCATCAGGAAATGCAGACCGGCTCAAACAAACGATCATTTAATGTATCATATGTTCGCCGAATTGACATGAAAGCACTAATAAATGTAGTTTCATCCACTTGAGTTTACAACCACAAAAATAATCGATTTGTTTTTATATCACATCCCACGGGAGGAAATTCAGCAGCTCTCACTCTCGATTTTTAATCCTAATGTAATCATCATCTTCACCACGATCATCTATGTTTATGTTCGCCGAATTGACATGAAAGCACTGACAAATATGAATATACTGTAGTCAACTTCATTAAAACGTTATTAACGTGCCTAATCTCAGTAATTCACCATTTCTACGCATGACAACACACTTTGTCCGTGTTTGGCTCTCGAAGCGTTCCCGCATTGACGTCACTTCCGGCTTCCCCCAAAACTTCAAAATGAGTTTCCCCGCGATGTTCGAAATTATTGATATTTAACGGAACGGTATCGCTTTTTCTTTTTTAAACTGACGGTTCGAGATTACTAGTAGCCCAATATTTCATTGCACAACAGTTGTTGGGATGGTATCACAGGCTCTTTAAGTTATTGTAAATCATTGTAAATCGCTTTGGAATAAGGCGTCTGCTAAATTGTAAATTATATTTTTGGGAGAATAAACCCCACAGATCCTCAACTCCGGTTTGTCTCACTCATTAACAACGCAACAAGAACATTGTCTACAGTAGCCATGAACTCGCATGTATTTTCTTATTTGAGAGGGGGGTGGATGCGTGGGCCACCCGAATAGGTTAAGGGGCCTTTGGCTTTTCTTGCCGGGGGGGGGGGGGGGGGGGTTGCGGTGCCCCCACAAATAGAATCAAATTCTGTGGGAAACACTGCTCTCTCCAGTACAGGTTAGCTCTGAGTGTTAGCGATGCTTGCTAATGTAAACAACGTTTTTAGAGATTTGGGTACGGAGGAAAAGAGAGAGGGTTGTATTTTCTGACACTTTGTGAGTTCCCTTACACACCAGGGACACATGGAAAAAGACATCAAAAAGTGCATTTTGCATGATAGGTCCCCTACACCTTTCAAACCAACCCGGCAAGTTTCGGGATTCAGAGGGCTTACTGCAATGACTAAACAACCCACTGTGCAGGCATCACAGGGAGAGCAGTTTGTGATGGACTCTACTGTTAAACCATAACACATATGTCCCAAGCTTCTTCTGTGCATGGTCATTTGATTATTTCTAGCATACATGTTAAGAGGAACTGAAAACCCGCCTGATGGTTTAAAGCTGTGACTTACTGAGGGAGGACTGAAGGACATCATATCCTGAGAGGCTGCCAGTCTGCTGGAGAAACCAGCTGAGCCATCAGGCACCAGGTAGTTCAGAGGCTCCCTTTTCTTCAGCACTATCTGCAGCACGAACACAGAGAGACAGGAGCTCAAACTGCAGCCCTTTTACAATCACACTAGACATTTAGTAGCTTTTCAATTAGAATTTGACTGAATCAAAACTTTAACAATACAGATTCACAAGGTCATGCAGTGACATTTTATCTGAATGAGAATTAAAAAACATTATTTATCCTCGGGGGAACTAGGTTACGTAAAAATAATAATATTTAAAATAAACATAAGGAGTTTAAGTACAAATGTGCAACACAAAGATACAATTAAATATAAATATAGAAGTAAACATATGTAACAAAAGGACAATATTTATACAAACAAAGTTAAAGTAAATAAATGTGGACAGCCAGCATTCCTAGAATGTCTAAGCATCGCTTTCCTTCAACGGCTCATTCTATTTTAAGTTGCAATAAAATGTTGGAGAGACATGTAACTAATCTCACCAACATGGAAAAAGTGTTCAGGATATTCAGTATCAATAAATGTATGTTGTTGACAGCTGCACTGGGTGTGGCCATACTTTCTGTGTTTTCCTGATGGTGGGAGCCATGTCTTTGAAGTAGTCGGGCTCTTGGTCCATGTCGTTGGCTGTAGGTGAAACGTTTCCGTTGCCACCTTCGATCTTAATGCTTGTAGGGCCGTCTTCATCCCAGGAGCTCCATTCTTCAATCTCGGGCTGTGTGGTAGAGACAATAAAACACTGTCAAATGTATACCTCGAACTCAAGTGCAGCAGTTTGTTTAATATGTATGCATAAGGGAATTACATGCAAAATAACAATATGTCATCCAAAGATCACGTGTAGTTTGCCTTTCCACATATCGTCTCAGTGCGGGTGCTGTTCAGGGACACAATACTGACCTGTTTTGGTACGGATGATGAAAAGTCCACGGTTGTCGGGAGAGTTATTTGATCACCACTGAGCTTGCGGCCTCTTCCACTCCTGCAGAGTTAATAGAATACAAATAACAAAATTCAACCATGGAAATAACAGAAATGGTAAACCATTGTTATCAAACACTACGGTCTGATCACTTTAGAGTAGATAAGTAAGGTTTTTGACTGCCACTGTTCTGCACCTTTTGGCCCAAATCCAGGAGGATTTTGAAATGTAAATAATACATGATAACTGCAAAGAAATGGGACATTTGTGCAGCAGAACCGTGAAACGAATATGGCTTCATTAGCGTGTGCGGTGCTTTGAATTCTAAGTATTGATACACAGCAGATATTAGGGACGCTCCGATCGCCAATTTTGGGGCCGATCGCCGGAATCAGTATCGGCCGATACCGATTACCGATCCGATCGAGTGGGCGGGGCCTAAATGGAAGATTTAAACATCACTTTAAATCTTCCATTTAAAGTGATGTTTAAAACTCAGTTAATGGGGCTCATTCACTGGAGCTTCCACATACAACAATCAACTTAATTATTACATTCAAATGATGTACATTATTCAAGTTTACATTCACTTTAATAACACGGGAGAAATTAGCGGAAGCGCTCTCTTTTCCTCTCTCTCTCCCCCTCTCCAGACAGCCTGCCAGTATCTCACGCAGCTCACTGATCCAGTAATGAGTTACCCGACACTGCCGACAGTGAAGAATAAATATATTTATAACTAGTTTAGCTTGTTCCAGAGGTAGATAAAATAGCTAAGTGTGTTAGGTCTAACTCTTAGTGTGTGTTTCGCTCCGCTCACCGGTCCAGCGGGCGGAGCTGCAGGATTTCTGCTTCACACACGCTGCATACCGCTATTTTATTGTCTTTTTCGGACACCTTAAAATACTGCGAGACCAGTGAAGCCATTTTGGCAAGCACAGAGAAAAGTGTCATGTATTTTACGTCATGCGATCGGCTCTCGCGATCAGCACGTTTAGAGAGGACCGATCGATCGGTAGAGAGCGAGTATCGGCCGATCGATCGGAGCATCCCTAGCAGATATCAATAGACAAAGCTTCGGCTGCAAACAGCTGTTCTACGCACCTCCCTCTGCTGATTTTGATTGATTATTAATGTAGATGAATGTAGATAAATCATTTTTGTGACGACAGGTATGATTTGTTAACTTTTTAACAGCTGAGGTCAAGTCCAATGGGATTCGAGAGACAGCAAGCAGATTTCGTGGCATCTGCAGGCAGTGGCAAGTACTTCCGGCATATGCCACAACTTGCCGAGGCATCTGCCGCTGCTCAACGGGAGTTGCCACAAGATGCCAGAGTAAGAGAAGGTTTACTGTAGCTGCCACTCGCCTTCCGTGGCAAATGCTGCTATTTAAACCCGTATTTATCGTGTAAAATGTCGCTGTTTTGGCATGACTTTATCGAACTGATCTGTACTCAGGGTTGGGTTGTAACGGAATACATGTAACGGCGTTACGTAATCAGAATACAAAAATCAAGTAGCCTAACTGTATTCAGCTCGCGTTACATTTGAAAAACAACTAATCTGATTACAGTTACTTTCGTAAACCTGAAGTGAATTAATTTTGGAATACTTATTGGAATTATTGGTGGAAAAGTTTCCTCACAAAATGTATCCTAATATTCATTACCGGCAGAACTGTGTGCACGCATGGTGTGCACAGCGCAGCAGCATGTCTGTGAGGCCCCGCCCCCGCACGCAGATGAGAGAGAGAGATCTCTTTTTAAATAAATAAAACGTGCAAGATAACGTTTATGTAGCATTTCTTTATTGTCGAAATGATGACATTTCATAACTGGATCAAATCAAAGTGAATGGCCTGCTGCTGCTGAAGGCATGGGGCAAATATAAGTCCTTTGCCTAATTTATAAAGTAAACCTTAGTATCTCACTAGCAGTGGCAACTGCAATCAGTTACAGCTGCCCTAAGTCTGTAGCCAAGTCTAATAACACCAGTGTACACGTTGCTGTGTCAATACAGATATGTATTTGTCTTTACTCGTCATACACCTGGTTTATCGTAGCAAGCAGTGGAAACTCCCCTCAAGAAGCGACAATTGCCAAGGACGTTGCACTTGCAACCCTCACTCGCCAATATTTCATCATAAATATGGCCTCTGTGGCATATGCCGGAAGTACTTGCCACAGAGGCCACGGAGTAGTGACCTCTGTGGCAGATGCCGGAAGTACTTGCCACTGCCTGCAGATGCCACAAAATGAGCCAGGCCCTACTGTGGGATTCATGCAATGTGGAATCTTGATGCCTTTGTCACGTTTCCCCTGACATTAGAATTAAGCTCTGGATTGAGACCCTTTATGAACTACTACATTTCATTGATAAAACAGCATGCATGTGACCCACTAAGAAAGCAAACATTTGACCTGTCTTCCCTCAAAATAATTCAAGTATTTCATGGTTGTTGGAAGTCACTTTTTTGAACAAGAGTATTCGAATAATCTGATATTTAGTTGTCCAGATATCATAACGTAGCAGTATACTGCTAATTTCTCAAAAGTTTTTGCTTTTTTTGACATATAGGCAGTGTTGGGACTAACGCGTTACAAAGTAACAGTTACAAAGTAACAGTTACAAAGTAACGCGTTAGTTACTGTAACGCCGTTATTTTTGGCAGTAACGAGTACTCTAACGCATTACTTTTTAAATTCAGTAACTCAGTTACTACATGGTTACTACATGGTGCGTTACTCCGTTACTGCGTTCGTTTTTTTATATAGTCAACAGCCAGGTGAACAGAGATGAGTACAGTACTTGAGTAAATGTACTTAAATACTTCCTGCGTCACATGCGGAGACGGGCTGTGGGCATGTTTGTGTTGTTTACTAACAAGACTATCATGGCGGCGGCGGAACCCAAGTCTAGTTTCTCCACCTGGAGATATTCTCACTATTTCACTTTTGTCGAGCACAAAGAAAAGAAAGTTTCTGTTAAATGTAAGTTGTGTCCTGGCGGGTCAAAGAGCCTATCTACTGCCCAAACCAGTCATTCAAATCTCTTAAAACATCTGCAAAAACAACATGCTGGGACGAAGCTAGTAACTAAGACCGGCACAGACCCAGACGACGCCACTCCACCTAAGCAACAGCAGCTGGATTTTAACCAAGGGACTGCTAGCCAGGGAAAAGTCGATAAAGCCATTGCACGGTATGTTGTAGAACACATGCAGGCTATTGCTACAGTGGAGTCAACCGCTTTCAGGAAGCTAGTTAGCATGATAGCATGTCCGGGCGGCACACGGCATATGGGACGGAAAACTTTTTCCAACTACCTGGAGAAAGAATATACAAAAATGGAAAGCCAGATAATATCGATGCTATCCAGATTGCATATAATGCATGTCAAGTTGATCAACAGATTGTATTATTCTCCAATGCAATAACAGTACTGAAATGAAGGCTATAAGGGCATTAATGGGAGCCCTTTTTTTTAAGTAATTAAAAAGTTACTTTTTACAGTAACGCATTACTTTTTGGTGTAAGTAATCAGTAAAGTAACTGAGTTACTTTTTAAATGAAGTAACTAGTAATGGTAACTAGTTACTGGTTTTCAGTAACTAGCACAGCACTGCATATAGGTTTGCCTTTAAGCAAGTGCATTCAGATCACAAGAGTATCAGGGTGTAATGGTCGTCGCTCGGTTGTGCTTACCTGCATATCAACCTTTTGAAGAAAGAAAGGAAGCTGGCTAGACATGTGCAGATCTTGAAGAGACGGAACTGAGTGATGGCCATGATGAAATTGAACTGGTGAAAAAGGGAAGAGAAAATATCAGCGTTTAGATCAACATTTAAGAACATGACTGGTTTTGCTCCAAAGGACCAGGATGTATGGAGAGCAACAGTAGACCATTACATATGACGGGTAGCATACAATTAAGAATAGTTGAAGAGGAATCAATCTTTAGAAAACAACATCATTCAAATGACATTATTCACAATCTGAGCAGCTGTGACCTCTTTATTTAAATGCCATGTGAATAAACGGACACTTAGTAGATTGTATTACAATAATAACAATAGAATAATAACACTTATGATTTACATTATATTGACACATTTAAACTGTCGTTTGATACGCAATAAATCGCCATACAACAAAGGTTAGGTAAGACACACGTTCTGTCAATATTTATACGACATTAACGTAACAGAATTACGACTTAAAATGAGCATTTTGCGTGTATTAGCATCGTGCTAAATGCTCACCTTGCAATATGTCAATACACCGTGTACATAGCAGCTGCTTTCTTCTTGTATGGTAGAAGAGGCAAGTTCATTTATTTGCTAATCGTTGCTTGCTAGCTTAGCTCACAGGAAAACATGATATCCCTGAAACCTTTACCTGTCTTTGTATAACGACCAATTGGCAGAGAATAATTATATGCCATATGCCATGTTAAAACCACGCATGTAACAGCCGTACACCTCAATGAGGTTTAGGGACAAAACTCCTAAATTCGTGTCGTCTCTCGTCTCTGTCCCATGGCTGCCATCTTTGAGCTGGGAGGAGCAGGAACAGGAACAGGGAAGTGCAGCGTGTTGGTGCTGCGTTCAGGTACTGTGGGAAATTAAGGATAAAACAATACTCGCTATTTCCAGAGCCATGGATGGATTGGGTTAATTCCATGGAGAAATCCCTAATTATAAACCTTTTAATTTGTGTCCGAATATTGTTTACGTAATCCAAGATATTTACAATAGTGGGCGTGCTTTTACTCAACTAAATGTCGTAATTCCACTGTAAAAAAAAACCTGAAGAAAAAACAACAAACTCAGTTTCTATTTAAAGTCTCGCAATCACAATTTTACTAAAAGTACTTGAAAGCCTATTTGTGTTAAAATATTGTCAGCAACAAGTACCTACATTTCCACTAAGATAAGGTATACAGTACTGGAGTACTGTGATTCACATTTATGTTTAGATAAAATGAATGGCCTGAACTATCGACGACAGCATGCATTTGGGAAGATGCATCAGAGCAACAGAGCAACATACTTGGAACCTTTAAAAAAAACAGCAACCTTGAGTGGTATATTTCTTTACCACCATCACTTTTCTTTTTTTCAGCAATAAATACAACTATTCCTTGACATCGCATCTGTATATTGATGGGACAGATGGCTAATGAAAAGTGAATAGACTTCTTGGAGAAAAGAGGTATGGTGGATTCAAAGATAATTTCACTTTGGATCCAGTAATGTGTCTGTATGATTAGACAAGAAAAATGCAGTGTTTTTTCAATAACAAAATGATATGACATACTGTGGTAAGAGGCCGTTCTGATCAAATTATACTTAGGTGTGAATTAGGGGCTGATTAGATTCAGCCCCTAGTTTTGCTGATATAGGCTTAGTTTGTCGGGGGACATCTTACTTCTTCCTTCTCTCTGTCTATACCCGTGTACACTCATGTTCCGATTAACCCAGCTTCCCCAAATGTCTTTCTTTTTGGTGTCTATATACGCTGGGATCCGGAGTCATGGATGATCCTGCGGTCCTGTGTCCTGGATCGCGAGCGCTGGATCTTGAGTCGTGGCTGTGGTCCTGGATCATAGGTCCTGGATGGATATCCTCGTGGATTCATCTTCCTATTATACACACATGCATTTCCAAACATTTGGACTACCTATGTTGCAAATGTATTATCTTTTCAATTTACACACGGCATCTATTGCACGTCTGTCCGTCCTGGGAGAGGGATCCCTCCTCTGTTGCTCTCCCTGAGGTTTCTCCCATTTTTCCCTTTAAACTGGGTTTTCTTTGGAAGTTTTTCCTTGTACGATGTGAGGGTCTAAGGACAGAGGGTGTCGTATTGTCATACTGGCTGGTTTAGGTCCTATCTATCTGAACGCTCTCAGTTTGTACGTGTTAACGATGAATCTTCCACGCAAACCAAAGTTAGCCATGGAGTGCCACAGGGCTCAGTGCTCGGACCTATTTTGTTCACATTATATATGCTTCCGTTAGGCAATATTATAAGGAATCATTCTGTAAACTTTCATTGTTATGCGGATGATACTCAACTATATTTGTCAATCAAGCCTGATGAAATTAATCATCTAAATAAAATTCAAGACTGCCTTAAGGACTTAAAAACGTGGATGACCTTAAACTTTTTGATGTTAAACACGACCAAAACTGAATCTACGAAACAAATTATCTAAAGATATACTAACTATGGATGGCATTAATTTGGCCTCCAGTGAGACTGTAAGGAATCTTGGTGTTATATTTGATCAGGATTTATCCTTTAACGCCCACATAAAATCAATTTCAAGGACCGCCTACTTCCATCTATGTAACATTGCAAAAATCAGGCATATCTTGCCTCAAAACGATGCAGAGAAACTAGTCCATACATTTGTTACTTCTAGGCTGGATTATTGTAACTCTTTATTATCAGGGAGTACCAAGAAGTCAATCAAGTCGCTTCAGCTGATTCAAAATGCTGCGGCTCGTGTACTAACCAGAGTTAGGAAAAGGGACCACATTACTCCTGTTCTGGCTGCCTTACACTGGCTCCCTATAGAACGCAGGATAGAATTTAAAATTCTTCTTCTCGCCTACAAAGCCCTTAATGGGCAGGCGCCATCTTACCTTAAAGAACTCATTATACCCTACTGGCCTACTAGGGCATTGCATTCCAAGAATGCAGGGTTGTTGGTTGTTCCTAGAGTCTCTAAAAGTACAATGGGAGCCAGAGCCTTTTCTTATCAAGCTCCACATTTGTGGAATCAGCTTCCAGTTTGTGTTCGGGCGGCAGACACCCTATCCGTTTTTAAGAGTGCGCTTAAGACCTTCCTTTTTGATAAAGCTTATAGTTAGGGCTGATTAGATTCAGCCCCTAGTTTTGCTGATATAGGCTTAGTTTGTCGGGGGTCATCTTACTTCTTCCTTCTCTCTGTCTATACCTGTGTACTCTCATGTTCTGATTAACCCAGCTTCCCCAAATGTCTTTCTTTTGGTGTCTATATACGCTGGGATCCGGAGTCATGGATGATCCTGCGGTCCTGTGTCCTGGATCGCGAGCGCTGGATCTTGAGTCGTGGCTGTGGTCCTGGATGATAAGTCCTGGATGGATATCCTCGTGGATTCATCTTCCTATTATACACACATGCATTTCCAAACATCTGGACTACCTATGTTGCAAATGTATTATCTTTTCAATTTACACACGGCATCTATTGCACGTCTGTCCGTCCTGGGAGAGGGATCCCTCCTCTGTTGCTCTCCCTGAGGTTTCTCCCATTTTTCCCTTTAAACTGGGTTTTCTTTGGAAGTTTTTCCTTGTACGATGTGAGGGTCTAAGGACAGAGGGTGTCGTATTGTCATACTGATATTCTGTACACACTGTGAAGACCACTGAGACAAATGTAACATTTGTGATATTGGGCTATATAAATAAACATTGATTGATTGATTGATTGATTGATTGATTGATTGATTGATTGATTGATTGATTGATTGATTGATTGATTGATTGATTGAGGTGTGAGAGAAAAAGTTTAAATAGCATTTTTACACAAAATGTAAATACCCCAGGGAAGTGTTCTAAGTTTTAGTTTATGTTTTATGGAAAGATCACAGTTTGAAGATGATAGGGCTTTGTTGATAAGAGGGAGAATAGCAGATTAAGAAAATAGCTACCGGCTTACAAGATAGAATGAAAAAAGGTCAAATGTAGAGGGCGAAATGGGAGTTAAATGGTCTTTTTGTGGAATACATAATTAATTGACATTAACATGACATTAACATGTTGAGAGCCTAATTTGCTATTATGGATACATTAGTGTTAAATCAATGTCATGAGGTGTCTTGCAGGTGTGGTGTGGTGTGGTGTGGTGTGGTGTGGGGAGGTGATATTGCATCACTAAAATATATTATATATGCTGTACATAAGCTTATAACTATATGGAGGAATATCTTATTGTGGATCATTAGCTAAATCTTGGCTTGTGGCGGTTAGTATGACATTACAAGATGTGGCTTTTGGATTTAGTGGCAAGAGAACGTGGCACATGCATTCAAGTTGGGGCAGGAGAAATACCACCGACATCTAAAGACAGAAATCCTTACGCTTTGCTGAATTACTCTTCTCACATTCAAGAATATTATAAAAAAAAGTTACATGTTGGTCCCAGCTTATTAAGATAGGCCTACCATTAGATATTAAAAAAGCAGTTAAAATAGAAAAAGATCAACATATTAGTTGAAATTAAAGTTTTTCTGATTCGCTTTGGTTCAAGATTCAAGACTCAAAGGCTTTATTGTTACATGCACAATGGCACAGTTATGGCAATGAAAAGCTTAAGTTCAAGGCTCTTCCAACACTGCAACATATTGTTTGTTTGTTTGTAGCCTTTATTTAATCAGGTGAAAGCCTCTTGAGATCAAAATATCTCGTTTTCACATGTAACATAAAAACAACAGGACAACAATACGGACGACATACAACATAAATTACAGGGTACAGTTTACAAAACTCTATTACAGTGACAGGTACCATGAGTATCAAACAGCATGTCACCCAGCCGAGTATATTACTTTATATAATTTATGGCAAATGTACTATCATATTATTATGGAAAAAAATAACACAAAAGGACATAATAGTGCAAACAGAAATACAGAGAAATAAAATTGTGCAAGAGAATGGTGCAAGTGACCCAATGTTCCAGGTAAATGCAGAAATAAGTAAGATATAAACTTGTAAAATAGAATAGAAGATTTTTCAAAACAAGCGCATCTGAACAATATGTTTTGTATTCAAAATGTTTGGGACTGTGACAAATATGGTTGGAATTACAAGGGAGCTATGAGGATCTATTGAGATAAGAGTTATCTTGAAATACTTTTATTTCCATACAGGGTTAATTGGGAACTCTAAATTATTCCTTGGATTTGCCCCAACAACTGCCCATGGAGAGTTGGCAACAAACCCACTGCATACACTGTATAGTCATAGGCTGCTGATAACATAATGTACATTTCAACCTGGGTATTTATGATTTGTTATGTAAAACCATTAATTAAGAATATATCCATTGTAACTGCATAGTATGAGTACAAATAATAATAACAGAACTGTAACTTTAAAAGTTTCATTGAGTTAAAGTATGTTTTGTTTTATTTAAGTCTAATCATATATTCACTGCAAAGACTATTGATAACATGTTAATGCACCATTTAATAATTAAAGATGATTTAAAATACAATTATTTTCTCTTGTGCTATATGATTATTGCATTTGAATGACGCTGAATTTGAGTATGTTTGCTGTTAGACACATTTGTAACTCTCTCTGGATAATTTGCAGCCATAATAAAACGTTATTGTTATTAAGTTACTTCAGCCCCTCCCCTCAATCCAGTGATCATTTAACAATGTAGTATAATGATACAAAAAGACTTGTAGTAGCGGGGCTACTCGTTTTGAATTTTGGATTGCATATTATTTTGTGTAAATGTTTTTTTCTTTTCTTTTTAAAAAAAAATTAGACTAAGCGACGGAGAACATGTCATTTACATGTTTTCCAGACCGTCTGAGGTTATGCATGTAAGTACAGATCATGAAGCAATAGTTATAAGGGTATGGAATGATAGAGGACCTATAGATATAGTAAATGATTATAATCCATGTGGGAAATTAGATCAAAGTATATTAGAGGATGCTGGGGGTTCACTGCAAGACAAAGTAATATGGTGTGGGGATTTTAATTCACATAGCTCGCTATGGGGAAGCAGTAGTACAGATGCAAATGGTGCAGTAGTTGAGGAATTTATAGATGACCACGGGCTAGTGTGTATTAACACTGGGGAAGGAACACGATATAATTGCACGAAGAATATAGAAACAGTACTTGATCTGACATTTGTAGTGCTATAGCAGGTATAAGTACATGGAATGTGGTAAAGCATACTACAGTGGGCAGCAATCATTATCCGGTAATGATTAAAGTTGGGACCAACATAATTTTGAAAAGGAAAAGAAAATTCCTATGAAAATTGGGAAAGGCTAATTGGGATGCCTTCCAAGTTGTAAATACGAATAGATGTAGAACACTTCAAGAGGAAAATTATGATGAAATAAATTAAATGATGAGCTGGTTAAGGTTATCATTCATTCAGCTCAAGAAACAATTCTGGAAATTGCAGGAGTTAGGTGTACCAAGAGTGTACCTTGGTGGAATAGTGAATGTAACAAATCCATTAAAGAAATAAAGCATTCAGGCAACTCAAACAACTCCATTCTCAGGAAGCTTTGAATCAGTATAAAAGGGCCCAGGCTATAGTAAGGAGAACAATAAGAAACACACTTTTTGGAGGCAATATTGCAATACCATTGGAAGAGAAGTACAGCTTGCAGATGTTTGGGGCATGATTAGGAGAATGGGGGGAATTCGAAGGAATTATGAGTTGCCAGTTTTGAGCAGAGGGGACATAATGGCTGTCACAAACTTAGGAAAGGCGGAACTTCTAGCTCAAACATTTAGGAAAGTTCATAGTTCAGATAACCTTACAGAGGAAGCCAGGCAGTGCAGAAATAATACACTCATGGAAAACCCGAGAATATTGGATAGAGTAGAAGTGTTAGGGGATCAGTTGGACCTGCATTTTAGTATGTTTGAGTTGAGAAGAGCAATTATTAGTGCTCGTCAAACCACTCCTGGGAAAGATGGTGTTTGTTATAAAATGTTGGAACACATGACAGATAACACTCTAGTCATTGTGTTAAGGTTGTTTAATAGGGTGTGGGATTCTGGCCAACTTCCTTCAGTGTGGAAACAAGCGATAATAGTGCCCATCCTAAAGCCAGGGAAAGACCCTTCAGATCCATCTAGCTACAGACATATTGCCCTGACATCTCATTTATGCAAAATCATGGAAACAATGGTTACAGAAAGGTTAACGTATATCTTAGAAAGTAAAGCTCTGTTGTCCCCATATCAAAGTGGGTTCCGTAGGGGTCGGAATACAATGGATTCTATATTGTGCTTAGAATCAGACATCAGGAAAGCACAGACCAACAAGGAAGTAGTGATTGCAGTCTTCTTTGATATTGAAAAGGCTTATGACATGCTCTGGAAGGAAGGACTACTAATCAAGTTAAAATCATTGGGAATTGGTGGTAAAGCATATAATTGGGTTATGAATTTTTTACTGGACAGGAAAATAAGAGTAGATGCAGAATATTCAAGTGTTTATGCTGTGGAAAATTGTACTCTGCAAGGTAGTGTGTGTAGTCTGTTGCTGTTCAATATAATGATACATAACATTTTTAATCAAGTTCATCCAAGTGTGGTAATATCTTTGTATGCAGATGATGGGGCTTTGTGGGCAAAAGGCCGCAATGTAGCACATGTTGAAAAAAAAAATACAAGCTGCAATAGTTGAAGTGGAGAAATGGACAAATAAATGGGGATTCAAACTGTCAGTAGCTAAGACGCAGGTCATTTGTTTTACAAAACGGCATAAAATTGCTCCTATATCGTTAAAATTGTATGAGCAACCTCTTGAACAGGTAAGGTTAACATGGAGCAATCATATAGGAAAAGTTCAAAATAAATGTAAAAAGGTCAACAATGTACTTCGGTGTTTGGCGGGACAGGAGTGGGGAGCGAGTAGGTCATCACTACAAAACATATATTGGGCACTCATGAGACCTGTATTAGATTATGGGTGTATAGCGTTCGTGGCAGCAGCAGAATCAAACCTTAAAAAGCTGGATGTCCTACAAGCTCAGGCCCTGAGAATTTGTAGTGGAGCTTTTAAAACATCTCCAGTATCAGCAATACAGGTGGAAATGGGAGAAATGCCTTTAAGGATAAGAAGAGTGAAGTTAATGTTGGCATACTGGGTAAACCTTCAGGGGCATTGTGATAGTCACCCTGCGAAAAGTATTTTTGAAAGACTGCTGGGAGCATAATGAGTCACAATTAACAAGTTTTGGATGGATTGGTGAAAGCAGCAAGTATAGGTTTGAATAAAATACAGTATTGCCCCACAATTCCAATCTCGTCCATTCCACCCTGGTTATTCCCAATGCCAAGGGTAGACCTCAATATACAAAAAGAGTTGAAGGAAAATAAAGAACTACTACCAGTATGGCGCATAATCTCTAGAATTATTTTGCAAGATATCACTCAGACTCAATAATCATACTTACAGATGGCTCCAAAGATCAAGAGACAGGGCATGCAGGGGCAGCAGTTTATATCCCAGTGAGTAATACACATATAAAGAAAAGGGTAACAGACCATGTGTCAGTACCACAGAGTTGTTGGCATTGGTGTTGTCATTGAAATGGATAGAGGAGAAATAAATACATAATAGTGTAATTGCATCTGACAGCTTTTCAGCATTATCGAGTATACGATCAGGCAGATCTTCATTTAGAATGGACATAATAAATGAAATATTTATAATTTTATATCAAATGCAAATCAAAGGCATAGCAACTCATTTCATCTGGGTTCCTGCTCATGTTGGTGTGGAGGGTAATGAACAGGTGGAAATTCAAAGGTATGTGGGGGATGGAAGGAAGGTGGGGTTTAAAAGAAGGGAGGAAAATGTCATTTATCGGATGATAATAGGTCATACAGGTCTCAATCATCAATAGGAAAGCATCCAACCGGAAAGTGTATACACTGTAGCCAGCCAGAAACTGTTGAACATGTTTTACTGCATTGCAGGAAAATAGTAAATTTGCTTTTCCAGACACTGAAGAAAGCAAAATACCATGACTTTTCGCTATCAGGGCTGTTAAGGAAAACTAACTAACTAACTAACTAACTAACTAACTAACTAACTAACTATGATTATTTCGTTTCTAAGAGAAATGTATACATTTAAAATAATCTAGAGTTTTGGTTCTTTGATTTGATTTGATTTCTTTTGTTTATTGTTTTCTGGAGTCTCTTGGCCACACTCCAGTCCAGTTGGTGGCGGTAATGCACCTACAAGTTGGTTTGCCAACCGCTAATAAACACCAAAGAAGAAGAAGATCGTAAGCGCTGCGTCACCACGATCACAACGAACTAGCCAATCATCACCCAGCTAGGACGGAAGCGGTGAATTTGAAAACTGGCAGTTGAAGGCGAGGTTTTTATTTTGCTCTAAGTGAAACGTGACTATTGACAGCATAAACACGGTAAGACGCTTTGAAATATATTTATTTACCATTAACAATGATGCAAATGTATGTGTGTAACTGTGTGTGCCATAGCAGAACCTAGTTGCTAAACCCGGCGATCGTTAACAACATGTTGGCATGCTAGCTACCTGAGCTAACTCTTGAAAAAAACGAAAGAGCGTATTATTTTTCTACTGGAAATACAGTGTCCAATAATCTTTTTTCAATATACAATTGTATTACTACTTCTTGCTTGCAAGCACACTTACATGGGTATATATAAGAAAACTAATAAAGAGATGCACGAAACAGTAGGTATGTCATTGTGTTAACATAACAATTGCATTTGTTAACGTTATTTGTTCAAAAATAATTTCTATAGCCATGTGTATCACTTTGGCACATCGTCATTCAAAGTATAACAACATTAAATCATTATTCTTTTCAACGGCGTTTGGTGTCTATCGCATATGGGCTAATGTTATGGATCTACCTCTCATGTTCAGATGGGAGAGGAGCACACAGACAGAAAGCAGCAGCTTGCTATGCTTTCTCAAAGGATCACCAAAATAAAAAATGAACTCGATGAAGGTAATGCTCAGCAGTCCGGTCTCTGTGGGAACCATTTACATCATTATCCATGTGTCCATAGATCAAAAAGTCATCATCACTTTGTGTTTTTTGCAGATGACACAGACAATATTAACCAGGTTATTGGCTCTAACTCACCTGAATCATGCCGCTCATATTTGCTGGTCCTGGAGAAGAAAGGAGACCCTCACATGAATCGTAACCACCTCACCAGACTTATTGACTTTTATACCAGAGTATTCTCCAATATGCCACTGGGAAAACACTGTGAGAATGAGAGCTATGCCAGGATGTTGGTCAGGTTTGCAGAACTAAAAGCGTGAGTCACCAAGTTATTATTTTTATATCAAAGCCTGGGGCTGCAGGATTTGGGAAAAGACAATGAATTGCAAATCCGTCTCTGTTGTGATTGTTAAACTGCTTAGAGATGTTCCACCCCTTAACCTATCACTGCGATGTTTTGGAACACTAACTGATAGAAAAGCAAGTGTTACATAGTGCATGTCACTAGATATCTATTCTCTGCCGCTCCACAATACTTAATACAAGTGTTTCTTAACACACATTTTGCCTTTAACAAAAGTTCTACATCATGTGATTTAAATATTGCACTGGGCCATTTAGATCAAATGTCAATAATCGTGCAACCAATCAAAGACTTTTGTCCTCTTTCTTCTTTAAGTCTTTGGTTTTCATTAAATAGAATAAAGAGCAGTAGGATAAGAGTTTAATGTGTTGGTCCTCTTTTCCTTTTTTTAGAATTCAGGAGGTGAATGAGGCTGAAGCTAACTTCAACGTGGCGCGATCTCACTGCCCAAACTTTGCATTTGTTCACATTGCACATGCACAGTTTGAACATTCTCAAGGTAGGGCTGTTTGACCTTCAAGTACATATAACCACACACTAATGGTGTGTTTTATATGGCGTATTTCAGTGTCTGTTGTATCATGTTCCCAGGCAACACAAAGAGAGGCATTTACATATTGCAGAATGCTCTTCAACTGGCCGCCAAACCGAAGGAACTGCTGGAGGCTGCGTTGAAAAGCATGCAGTCAGGCAAAACACAACTCTACTGTTCAGAGTACAAGGAAAATCTACCATGTGAGTGTTAATTCATGATATCTCTTTAGTAGAAAGCTGTTACAATACAGTATTATCATATCATAATCTATTGCTTGATTTTCACATTTTGCTGTTTTCTTTCTGCCAGTGTCGTCCAGCAGTAATGTACACAGTGCGGTCCAAAAAGGCTCAGTATTCCAGAAAGTTTGCAGAACATCAGACGGCACAGGCGATTTACAGCTCTACAGCATTTTTGGTTCAGGGTAAAAACAATTTGACAACTTCTAACATTTAATTAGTCCTCTGTTTGGTTGAGGGAGTATGGCACATCATGTTGATATTCGCTGTGCAGGGCAGAGCAACACGGTGGATCCTCAGATGAGCAGCTGTCAGGGTGGAGATCTGGATCACATCGCAAGAGAGCAGTTGACGTGGTGAGTTTCCTTTCATCCCACTTTACCAGGCTTTTTATTTTGAAAATATTGCATGAAATGAATGACCAAATAGTCCTTAAAGTTTTGTTGATTTATTTTCTTTCACAGCTTGGGAGAGTTCCTGTGGTACCTTTCTCTATCCAAGAAAAAGATGATGATGACTCCATCGATGAAAGGCCCTTAAGGAAAACGGATTCATCGATCTACTCCAGTTTGTCCAGGTAATTCTTTATAACAGCATTTATTTCCAAATGTGTGAAGTGAGGTTCAGTAGGAAAACAGTTTTATTTCCAAAATTAATACGATTTTTTTTTTTTAATCAAACAATTTGCAATACATTGAACCCAAGATGCATTTTTGTGTTCATAAAGCATACTTCTTTTTTTGTGTTATATATTTAACTTGTCTTAATTTCGTCTTAGGCAAACATCTGGTTCAAATGTGAACCCTCTTTTGAGGATTTCATCATCAATGAAAAATGCATACGATGGAGACATTTTATTCTTTAAAGTGAGTATAAATGAGCTCCAGTAGCTTTGATCAAGAAATGTCAGAATTGAAGATATCCAGCCTGACTCAAAGACAGAAGTGTAATATATCTCTGCTGTGTTTTCAGCCACCAGCTGTCAGCCCGGAGCAGAACTGGGAGGAGCAGGCAGCCGTGGACTCCACCACCACACTGCTTCACACGCACAGCACCAGGGACACCTCCAGAATGGACGGTACTTTAAAACCTTAATAATGTGACGTAATGGATACTAAATGTCCTGCAGCTTACAGAGTGGAGCAGTGATTACGTATTTTGGTAGGGTAACCAGAAAGTTAGCATCGCAAGGGATACCTCATCTAAAAGCAATGGGAGTCATACTATCCTGAGAATTTGGGGATATTACAGAAAATAAGATCTGTGGCAAACACACATTTATAATACTTACTCATTTTGTGTGTCACAAGACACTTATATAATAGTTGAAGCATAAATGCTATCTCCAGAAGTCAATAACTAATATTAGGTTATAAACGAACTACATCACGCATGACTTTAGGGATCCCCGCTAAGCTAAAGGTGGCTAATGTTTGTGGCAATGGCGTTTCTCGTTCCCGGATTTAAGAAATCATTCCTGCACTACTCTTTTGATAGTCCAGTAAAACTTGTAGAGCTCTATGAATACTGGGCATTGAGTTTTTTAATGACATTGAGTTTTTCCCTGCCAGATGTTACCTTCAACTTTGACCAGGTGGTGAATACCAACTCTCCTGAGTCGTGTTGGGCATTTCTGACGAACCTGGAGAAGAGAGGCAACCCTCACACAGATATCATCGTGCTCAATAAGCTCAACGACTGTTACTCTAAAATCTTTTCCCACATGCCAATAAGAAAGTTCAGCAAAAACGCCTGTTATGCCAGGATACTGGTCAGATATGCAGAACTCAAGGGGTGAGTGTGGATCAAAATACTATATTTACATTAAAGACATGGGTCTTTAAGGTGTTAATGTGTGTTGCTGATAAAAAAATATTAAGATTGCGATCATTTTCTTAGCAATATCCTTTTCATTGTGTTAAAGCATCTTTGGGTTCAGAAAAGAGCTATATAAAATTGATATATTATTATTATCATATTTACAGATTTTAATTTTTTTGTTTTGTTCTAAAACCGGAAAATGAGCCAGGGTTTTTACACTTAAAAGGTAGGGTAGTTAATTCACTTCAGAAACACTTTTTGTTATATTCCATGGAATGCTCCTAACATCCCGATAGCAATGAATAAATGAAATGCTTTGACAATAAATATATACAAATATTTCATCTGTGGAAGCCGTGGGGCTATAAAAAGCAAGTTCAATTATCTGCCTCGGCCAGCGGCAGATAACTGGATGGCCTACCTGCTTGTCAGCCTTCCATCTGTGCACAAACTTATATCGTGTCCTCATTGGTCATGTACGCGTTCGTGTGTGTTGGAGGAGGGGCTCTGTAAGGAATTCTGAAGGAAGGGGCAGATTTTTTTTCGGTTGTGTACTTTCAAATTCTAGCGCACTCGAGCTGGTTTCTCCATTCTTACCTACCCTACCTTTAGGGTTCCCTTGTCTTAAAGTCAATGGGTTTTGGGTAAAATACCTGAAATAAGGGCTGTGGTTACCACAAGCTTAGGATATTTGCGCTTTCCTTCCAATATGAAAACATGTCAGTTAATACAATACTTGGGGATTTTACATGACTTAAAGTCTTGTTAACTACTCACTAAATTATACTAAAGAGGTTTTTAAGGGACAACAGGGCGATTCTAACCTCTGGGTTGGTTTACAAAAATACACCCCCTCGGCAGCTCTTATTTAAGACACAATGTAAGATTTCTGCAAACTTCTATTTTTTATCCTTCACATACTGTATACCCAATGTGGAATTGGATCATACAAATGGAGCGAACCCCCCCCAAAAAAATAGTATTGAATTTATGCCAAGCCTGAGGCCTTTTTTGGTGTTGGTGATACAGTCAATACTTTAATAACAATTAATCTTAGATTAAATGTTAACATCATCATACTTCATGAGCCCTATGTGTACACAGCTGTGTGAAAAGGCTGTTTTTGCTCTGAAAGATAAAATCAGGTCATAAAGTCAACGAAGGGTATTGTTGGCTAAATGAATTGTAACATCAGAGCTACGTCAGGTTTTTAATTGTGACTCAATTTCTCTCTTTTGAAGGATTGAAGACCCTGAAGAAGCTCAGAATCATTTCATAGTTGCAAGATCCAACTGTAAAGGCTTTGCCTTCGTCCACGTAGCACATGCTCAGTTTGAGCTTTCGCAAGGTGCATATTTTCTCTTCTTTTATTTATTTTAGTTTCCAGAAATCTGAAACATAGAATAGACCAAAAGCACTTATACTTACAGTTGTAAATACATTTACCATGGAACACATTCTGGTTTCCTTTGTGCAGCATACACTTAAAAACACAGTGAAATTACAAATGTCTTTCTCCTTGCTTTTTAGGTAATGTGATCAAGGCAACTTCAATTCTGCACAAAGCCCAGGCGTTAAACGCCAGGCCAGCAGAGCTGCTGGAGGGCGCCATACGTAACCTGAAAGCTGGAGAGAAACTGCTCATGCCCAACAGAGAGGAGGAACATTCCACAGGTAGGGACTCACTGAGGAGCATCGAAAGAGTTAAAGCACTCAGTTGGACTTGGTTTGTCACTAATTTTGACTGTTTTTTTTCCTTGTAGATTTGCAAGTAGGTACAAGTGCGTTTTCTTTTGGGAGAAACCCGGAGCCTTATCTTCCTGCTCGGGTCCCTGTGAGCCACTCAGTGGAACAGCCCAAAGCTGCCAGCAGGGAGCCTCTATCAGAGTGGAAGATTCCAACATCCCTCAGCCGACACATTTCCCCAGAGGTCCGAGGACATTCTTTATCATCTGCTATTTCTGTGCAAATCTTTCATAAAATATACACTTGTGCAGAAACATCTTAAATAAATCCTTTTGGTACGCTGTTGTGAGCTTGCTGGTAGATTTAGGCATGTTTATCCTTTTACCCTTGTTTGTCACTTTATCACAATCTTTCCAAATTATTTCCATCCTAGGATAAAAAAACAACACCTCCGCACCCCAGACCTATTCCACGTGTTGTTGAGTCTATCCCCACTCCATCCTTCCATCTACCGTCCAGACCGAACCGACAGACAGTCTGTCAGACTCCAAACGGCTACAGAAACCCCTCTGCTAAAAGGTATATTCTTCAGTTGGGTTTCTGCTGGTCTGAAACAGAATCAGTTGCTCTTACTTTGCCTAAAATAATAATATTTTTGATTTAATTTAATTTCAAACCTTTATTTATCCAGGTGTATCCCATTGAGATCATTGATCTCTTTTCAAGGGAGACCTGCTCCAGTAGGTTCCACATAAAACATAAAAACATAAACAGAACAACAAAAAGGACATTTTACAGCATCATTACAGGGATTACAATTTACAATAACTATCCACATGAGCAGGTACCAAAAGCTTCCGATTGAGTAGCATCCAACCGAGCTTTAAAAACATTTAGTGGCACCAGATTGCTCAGTTTCCATTTCAATTGCAGACTATTCCAAGACAGAGGAGCTACGTATCTAAAAGCTGTCTTCCCTAAGACAGTCCTAGCAGTTGGCACATTTAATAAAACTACAGCATGCGATCTCAGGCAGTAGCCACTTATAATTCGGCGTGAGATCAGGGAACAGATGTAGGTTGGAAGTTTCCCTAACATGGCTTTGTATATAAAAATGTACCAGTGACTGAGCCTCTGTACAGTTAGCAAAGGCAAACCAGCCCTTGCATACAGGGTACAGTGATGGGTTAATGCTTTACAGTTTGTCACAAATCTCAGTGCGCTGTGATACGCAGCATCTAACTTGACCAGGCAATTGGCAGGTGCATTCATATAAATCAAATCACCATAGTCCAGCACAGGTCAAAAGGTCACAGTGACTAGCCTTTTCCTGGCTTCAAGCGAGAAACAGGACTTGTTTCTGAAAAAGAAACCTAGCCTAACCCTCAGTTTTTTAAACAGGTTATTGACATGACATTTAAAAGTGAGACAATCATCAAGCCAGATACCAAGGTCTTTGTAACAGGTAACCACTTCAATTTTTTTTCCTTGCGTAGTTACAATATCTAAAACAGGCTCTGGTGTCTTTTTAGCTTTAGAAAAGAGCATTACCTTGGTGTTATCAACATTTTAAAAGAAGCTTTAGTTCAGAGAGCGGAGTCTGAATAATGTTAAAAACTGCTTGCCGTTCAACAACAGCCTCCTTGATGGAGGGACCTGCACAGTACATCACGGTATCGTCCGCATACAAATGTAAGGTTGCTCCATCGACATTTTCACCTAAACTGTTGATATATATGGAGAATAAAAGTGGTCCTAAAACAGAACCTTGAGGAACACCATTAGCAATGTTTAACCACTCATAAGACAGCCCATCAAATGAACACATTGGGACCTTTCAGAGAGGTAGTTTACAAACCACCCCACTGCATGGCTGGATATGCCAATACTGAGTAGCCTCTGCTTTAAGATGTGATGATCGACGGTATCAAATGCTTTGGAAAGGTCAATAAATAGAGCTGCACAACTCTGCTTATTATCTAAAATACCACATCATTCACCACTTTCATTGTGGCAGTGATGGTGCTATGTTGCTTTCTGAAGCCTGACTGATGTTTAGACAGGATGTCATTTGTACATAAAAACACCTTTACCTGCTCACTCACTAGGCGTTCAAGAACCTTAGCCAGAACTGATAATTTAGATATGGGCCTATAATTATTTAATAAAGTAGCCTCCCCTCCTTTTAGTAGAGGCAGGACATATGCTGACTTCCACAATTTTGGAATTGTGTTTGAGCTGAGGGAGAGGTTAAAAAGAGCAGTGAGAGGTAGAGCAATAAAATCTGCAGCTATCTTTAACAAGAAAGGTTCTACGTTGTCCGGGCCAGCCGGTTTCTTAGGATCTAGCTTGGTTAAAGCTTCACGAACAACATCAACAGTAAAAGGAGTAAAACTAAAAGGGTTTTCCAAAACACGTCTTTCAGAATCACAGACTGTAGTGTTCACAGAAGCAGAGTTAGTGACAGAATCAAACAGAGAGCCACAGGACACAAAATGCTCATTAAAACAATTTAGCATAGTGGTCTTATCCGATATAGTGCCAGATGCTGTGGTAAGGCACGGAGGTAGCTCATTACGGATATCACCGGTGGATATCGATTTTATGGCTTTCCAACATTTTCCAGGATTATTCAGGTTCTTTGTGGTTACTGACAGATAGTACTTAGATTTAGCACTTTTGATTTGCGATGTGAAGCTATTTCTTAGCTGCCTAAAACGTAGCCATTCTACCTCTGAGCCTGATCTCCTAGCCTTTGCCCAGGCCTTGTTTCTCTCATGTAGGAGACTGGACAGCTCAGCAGAAAACCAAGAATTGTCTCGTCCCTTTACTCTAAATTTACGCAGGGGTGCATGTCTATCAAGGATCTTCGTAAAACCAAGATAAAAATAAGACCATGCAGTTTCTACATCAGCACACAGATCGATTTTTCATGAACAAAACCCGGCTCCACAAAATGTTTTATGTCTCTCTTAATAATACGAGGTTTAACCTTCTGGACCTTAGTGTCCCTAATTGTGGCTACAGCACTGATACTTTATGTGCTGCTTTTAGCATTATTAAAACAGCCCAGTCTCACCCTCTCAATCTCCCCCCCCCCCCCTCAGCTTCATCACTCCTGTTGTGAAGAGAGTTGCTGAAATGCCTTCCTCTGCATTGGCAGCGCACAGAGCTGCACCCCCTCAGCAGCCGTGCACACCGCTGAACCATGCATCAGGCTTCCAGACCCCACAGGTACAACATGCTCCTGCCTTACCTTAGCTGTTATCTAGATATTCACTCTGGGACGTGTGTCCTCAGGTTTTCCCTGACACAAAACATTTGTCGATACTGATTAGGAAACAACTATAAATCAGGCATGAGAATCACTTACCTTTCAGCGAAATTCGCCGTTTTGAATCCAAAATAGGTCGTTTGTGTGATTCATGTAGATCTGCAATAAAAATATTTTTGGGGTATGGGGGGGGTCTGGGACCCGGAGTAATCTGCGGCCGCGAGCTGTGCCATCATGACACGCATGGTGTTCTTTTTTTATATATTATAATGCAGCGCGAGCTGTGTGCTCGAGTCTTCCTGCCTGTCGGCTCTGCTGCTCCGCGATGATGGTCTAGCTTCAGCAGCCACATTAGCTACGGGTGCGTTCGTTAATATTAACTGTGCGGTCCGGAGTCACTGTGGCACAGACTGGACCGCTGGTGAACAGCTGTTAGAACGGGCCGTTCAGGTGTTCAGAGCAGAGCTCCCTGTCGGAGCGCAGAGCGTGATGTGCACTGAAAAGTGTTTCTGTCGCAATATTATCGTTGAGCTAGCTAGCTAGCATACATTGTCACTATCTGCTAACGTTAGCTTTAGCCTTCGTTTTCTAATAGTTTTTTTTTCATAGGCGATAAACGGAGGTGGTATAAGTATAGATCTTGTACTTGAGTAAAAGTAGAAGCACTCAGATCTTGTACTTGAGTAAAAGTAGAAGTACTCAGATCTTGTACTTGATTAAAAGCAGAAATACTCAGATCTTGTACTTGAGTAAAAGTAGAAGTACTCAGGTCTTGTACTTGAGTAAAAGTAGAAGTACCAGAGTGTAGGAATAGGAATACTCTGTTAGTAAAAGTACTGCATTCAAAATGTTCCTCAAGTAAAAGTAGAAAAGTATTCTCATCAAAATATAGTGAAAGTAGCGACAGTAAAAGTAGTCGTTGTGCAGATTGGTCCATTTCAGAATAATATATATGATATGTTTTATAATGATTGATCATGAAAGTGTTCTCAATGCTGGTAAAGGTGCAGCTAGTTTGAATGAATTTGTATACTGCAGGGTAGCTTGTGGATTTACTCCAGGTGGAACTAAAGTCTGATTCAACACTTGATTAGATTTCACATCATTCATCCAGATCTGTGAAGTAACTAAAGGTATTAAATACATGTAGTGGAGTAAAAGTACACCATTTACCTATGAACTGTAGAGGAGAAGAAGAACAAAGTAGCAAAACATTGAAATACTTAAATAAAGTACAAGTATCTCAAAATTGTACCCAAGTATAGTACTTGAGTTTATGAATTTAGTTACTTTACACCAGATGCCATAAAGATAGAAAGACTCAGCCTTGCACAGAGGCATGACAATAGATTTTCAAAATGCTCAACAGTGCTGCCAAAATTATAAACTGACTGCTACACAATTAAAATAAATGCTTTTATATATTTCTATTAGATGTGACTCTTTACCGTTTCTGTTATTATTATCACTACTGCTTTAGTTGTTCTGACTGCTAAAATCCTCTGTTATTCCTCATTTTAAAGCCGATATTCCGTGGGGTTGGGGGGCTCGGGTCCTTGTCACCTTTTCCATACCTGATGAGTTTGCATCCCTGATAATACTTAGTAAGGAGGTCATAATATTTTTGACTCATGGCTGAAGTTAAGTTTCTCCAGCTCTCCCCAGGTTGGCAAAAAAATGCATCTCAAAATGCATCAGATTGATGCTTTAAAATATGGAATATTCAAAATGTTCTTCCGGGGAGCATGCCCCCGGACGCCCCTAGAGGGATAATATCCTTCTCACCTTTTTCACCCCTGACCCGTTTTCATGCCTGATAAATAATACTATTTTGTTTATTTTACTGTACACGTTTCTGTTTCCTTACTTCAACATCAGCTGCCAAACCCTTTTAAACTGCATCTCATCATTAATATTCTATAATTACAAACACAACACTGTATATATAATAGTGTTGTCACGATACCAACATTTTGGTTTCGATACCGATACCAAGTCAAGAATTGCGATTCCGAATATTTTTCGATACTTTTCTTAAAAAAGGGGAAACGGTCTTAAATGTAATTATTGTGCTTTATTTCACACCAGAACCATAACCATAACACAAACTTTTAACTTTTAAATTCGTATTAAATAAAATTAAGCATAATCTCAAACAACTTTTTTGTTTTTCACTTCTGGCGTCTTTTTTGTCAACAAGCCGAGGCGCAGCGGCAGTTGCACTCCCACTTGTAGCCATGCTTCTCGTTTTCTCACATGCTCTGGCAGCTAGCGCGTGCATGAGAGAGGGGAGGGACTTCGAGCGTGCTTGAGAGGAGCGGGACTGCAGGCACGGCTGCAGTGCAGGGAGTGGAAGCAGAGCGCTGAATACACAAAGCTCTTAAAACAGCGCTTTCTCACCGGAGTACTTTTCCCCGTCATTCTTAAACTACAGATACTAATGAAACGGAGGATTCGTACCGTTTTTAACGGCAGGTTATCGCGGTACCTTTCAAGTATCGGTACACCGTGCAACACTAATATATAAGGTTTCATTTTCACTTTAACTCCGTATGTTTCATGGTTATATCAATATTTATTTTGACTGTAATTGAACATTTTATTTTAACGTCTATTGTTTATAATTAGGGCTGTCAGTCAATCATGCGATTAATCGCATGATTGTCCATAGTTAATCGCGATTAATCGCACATTTTTTATCTGTTCTAAATGTACCTTAGAGGAATATTTTTCAAGTTTTTAATTCTCTTAACATATGAGTGGACAAATATGCTTTATGCTAATGTTTATTATCATTTGAACAATGACAAATATTCTCATGAATATTAAACACAACTGTGTGTGTGTGTGTGTGTGTGTGTGTGTGTGTGTGTGTGTGTGTGTGTGTGTGTGTGTGTGTGTGTGTGTGTGTGTGTGTGTGTGTGTGTGTGTGTGTGTGTGTGTGTGTGTGTGTGTGTGTGTGTGGTGTGTGTGTGTGTGTGTGTGTGTGTGTGTGTGTGTGTGTGTGTGTGTGTGTGTGTGTGTGTGTGTGTGTGTGTGTGTGTGTGTGTGTGTGTGTGAGAGAGCTATGTGCAACTCAAGGATCGTTGGAGCTATGTGCAACTCAAGGCATATGCTCGAACGGGAGCTGCCTGGACGCTGCAATCATGTTGTGCACTATCCGTGCTGACTTTTCGTACAATGTCCCACTGTCTGGCTTCCTGCATAAAGTCAAGTGCTCGGCGCAGTTGTGGCGAAATGTCGCTCCTCTGTTTTCATTTAAACAGCTCCTTATATCTGTAAGCGCAGCTAGCTAGCACCAGATGCTAACAACAACAATGCACGTAAGGTCTCTCTCGCTCGCTCGGGCCACACATACACACACCCTCCCGGTCCTCCCAATAGCCAGTCTGTGCCTGCCGGTGAGCGTGGAAGTGTGGTCTGCCACAAGTGGGCGGCAGGAGCGGGGCTGTCAGCATCAGCTTGTAGATGTTATTTTAAACTCGATGCGCACTGAAACTACGGGGCGGCCGAGAAACAAAAATACACATGCGTTAAAATAATTAGTGGCGTTAAATTTGTTTGCGTTATTAACGCGTTAACTTGACAGCCCTATTTATAACATATGTTTTTTATTATGTATTTTTTTGTGTATTATTCAATTTTATTATTTATGCATTTAATTATAAAATTCAGCAACTGTCATTAAGCTTAATTTTCCACGGGATAAATAAAGTATTCTGATGTTTCCGTTACAGCTAGGACAATTAAACTAAACTATAAACCGTATGATAAGATAAAACCTGGGTAATCTGTGACCTGCCTCACTGATAAATAAAATGATGAGGCAGACAGGAAATGCATTGTGTATCTTGACATGTAGAATGAGATTTCTCTGTTATGAAATTACTAACATAAGTAATAAATTAATAATTGTGTTCTTTTATTTTTTTTATTCTAGGCTTCTCTCTCTGCGTTGTCGAATGAAACCATCACCATTAAGGGCAAACAGTTCATTATTCTCAAGATGATAGGACGTGGCGGGTCCAGCAAGGTAATGGATACGTAGACAACTCATATTGTGATCCAGCATTCCGACACTTTGCCTTTGATGATGTTTTACTATAATAAATGTCTGTTTTTTTAGGTCTACCAGGTCCTGGATCACAAAAATCAGCTGTTTGCCGTGAAATATGTCAACCTGGAGGAAGCTGACGCTCAGACGGTAGAGAGCTACAAAAATGAGATTCAGCATCTGAACCACCTGCAGCTGTACAGCGATCAAATCATCAAGCTCTACGACTAGTGAGTATATGCAGGGTTCATATATAACTCATTTAACCTCAAGGCTAGGTTGTGAACATGTATTATTTTAATTGTACTAATTTTTATTTGCAAATTGAACCCTTATGTCAGTGATTTTGTTTTTATTCTCATAAAAAGGAGCTAGCCATGCATTAAACAATTGTGATCAAAAGATACAATCAAGGATCATTTGAATAACCACTAAAATTAATAGTTACCAGGGCTCAACGCTAACTTCTAAAAGTGGTTGCCAGGCTGGCTTGGCCCAGTGCGCACGCGAGTAAACGTGCATTGCTTTCTGGCTCCGTAATCACACCAATGCATGTGCAACTTAAGTATCAGGTTCCGACTGGTCACAACAATAATTAAATATCACTCTTAATACAACAAATAATTAACATTTATCTATTTTGGGGTGCACATTTTGCTGTTTGCTGTCCTTATTTCTTTATGTTAAAAACTGGTTGCCACTGATGGCAACCAAAGGCCAAGAAGTGGTTGACATTTTTTCTGAATGGTTGCTAATGGCAACCTGGCAACTGTTACTGTCGAGCCCTGGTTACTATTGTTGATTTAAAGGAATAAAAGAAATAATGTTTACATTATGTTTTTGTTCAATATAATTTATACTAACCATTCAGATATGACGATTAAGTATTTGAGATTCTTGATATATATTTGTTTTTGGTTAGATTAAAACACAGTGTGGAGTGTGACTGTTTGAGGTTGTGGACAGGTGTCTTTTATACTGATAACGAGTTCAAACAGGTGCCATTAATACAGTTAACAAGTGGAGGACAGAGGAGGCTCTTAAAGAAGAAGTTACAGGGCTGTGAGAGCCAGAAATCTTGTTTGTTTGTAGGTGACCAAATACTTATTTTACCGAGGAATTTACCAATTAATTCATTACAAAATCCTACAATGTGATTTCCTGGATTCTTTCCCCCCATTCTGTCTCTCATAGTTGAAGTGTACCTAGGATGAAAATTACAGGCCTCTCATCTTTTTAAGTGGGAGAACTTGCACAATTGGTGGCTGACTAAATACTTTTTTGCCCCACTGTATGTGCGCAACACAGCTTTGTTCTTATTAGATGACAAATGTACATCTTTCTTTGTGATACGTTTGGGTGTTTCAGCCGTTAAGACACATTTTACACAGAAAATTAAACTCCATAACAGCTCTTGAAGTCTACAGGTAATTTAGATTTCTGTTACAAAAACCATGACGTTTGTCTTTGTGTTTCCAGTGAAATAACAAACAGCTACATCTACATGCTGATGGAGTGTGGGAACTTGGATCTGAACACTTGGCTGAGGAACCGCAAAACTGTGACTCCACTGGACAGGAAGTTCTACTGGAGGAACATGCTGGAGGCCGTCCACACCATCCACAGCCACGGTGCTCTTTCTCATTGTTCCATCATCCAATCCCAGTGTTGTTTATTAAAAGGCACACTCTTCATTTCTAACCATTCCAAATGTCCTCTGTGTCCTCCATGCAGGAATCATCCACAGTGACTTAAAGCCGGCAAACTTTGTCCTTGTGAACGGTTCGGTGAAGTTGATTGACTTTGGCATCGCAAACACAATCCAACCAGACGTGACGAGCATTATGAAGGATTCACAGGTTAGATTTATTTCATACACGAAATGAACACATTCAGATTTGACAAGTAATGTAAATTGTGCGATCTTTACATAAAAAAAAAAAATGAAATCCAAGTTTAAATCTGGTTAAAGTGTATTAAGAACCAGATATTCTTTAGAAGCTGCAAACAGGTGAGCAGACAAAAGAGAAAAACATGCACAACAAATACATGACAAATAATAATATATGATATACTGCTGTACCCAATTCCTTTTTGATGCTTTGAATTAAGCTTATAATGTTTTTTTATTGTCATATTCTATTAAGTTATGACCCTAAAAATCCTCTAACAAAATTGACCAGATTAAATTGTTTATTTCTATTTATTCACATTTGATTTATGAGGATAACTCAAGTAGAGCTTTTGTCAACGTGGTGATATAAATGATTTTATGGTGCGGTCTGATTTCTGCTTCGACACACAGTTAACACAGGTCAGCGGGGTGTCTTTGTGTCCGCCGAGCGAGAGTGTAATTTTTGGTGACCATATACAAAATGTTGCTATTCAAAGGGTTAACAGGAACAAATATCGATGAAGCAGAATATTACTTTTGGTTCAGACAAGATGTGGATCTTGTAAATTATTCAGGGTTCGTACGGGTGCTGGAAATCCTTGAAAATGCTTGAAATTGTACGAGGTGTTTTCAAGGTTTGAAAAGTGCTTGAATTTTGGGAATGGTGCTTGAATTTGGGATAAAGTGCTTGAAATTGTAAATGCTTTACTTCGCTTTTTAGATTAAAAGAAAATGAAGAAGTTGGAGCGCACTTAATTGCTTCACTTTTACATAAAACATCTCTGCTCCGGCCTATGCGCGTGACCTGCAAGTGTTTTTGTTACGTGTGACCTGCAAGTGTTTTTGTTACGTGTGACCTGGGCATTCTGATGAGAGAGAGATAGATGACAGTATGCCAGGAGGTTGCCGTTTTCAACGAGCGTTGGCTAGACAAATACAAGCCATGGCTAAGACGAGGGTCAAGCCCACGAGTAGCCTCCTGCAAGCTTGCAAAAATAACGATGCGCTGACGAGCCACATGAAAGCTACGCCGTAGTAGAGCATTTTAGATTAGGCTTACGTTGCATGTTACGTTTGTTTAAGCTAACGTTAGCTAGCTGAATAGCGAACTCGATGAGGGATAATCATTTCAGAGGAGCGTACCTGTTAATATGTGCGTTACAGTCGCCATCCTGTGGCTTAAGAGGTTAAACCCAAAGTATTTCCAAAAAGCGGAATTGGTTTTTACCTTTCTTGTTCACGAGTTGCTCTTTTTTTGCCATCTTCGCTCGCGCTGAACTCATACAACGATTGTCACTCACAACCTGGCCCTCGGCTTTTACGGAGCGTCCACACTACAGCTCCAAAAATAGCTTGGAGCTGGGCGTGTCTGGAGCTTGGGGATTTTATTCAAGCAACACGGCCAACAACCAATCACATGAATCTCCCGCCCCCGACATACAAAGCAAAAACCCCCGGGGATTGTATGGGAGCAATATATATATAAACTCCCCAAACAGGCGAAAACCTACCAGTTTCCCCCACTGTCTCTGCTCCTCCCTCCATGCCTGGTTCCTCCGGTTTGTATCCCGGTAGGTGAAGAGGGTCTGGTCATACAAAACCGGGTGATTCGCTACGGCGATAGTTAGTTTCTCCTCCGACTTTTTTTGAAATATAGAAATGAACGGCGGGATATCTCTCCCAGCTTAGACGCGGTTTGATTGGCTACGGCTTCAGCTGTCAGATTTTGGGAAACGGGATTTGATTGGCTGGCGCTGGCTACTCCGGCGTCCAGGCGACCAGAAGTTGAACAATGTTCAACTTCTGGTCGCCTGAGACGCCTCGCTCTGCTACCCACAATTCAGTTCGGCGAAAAAGCGCGGCTACGTGACGTCACCCCATTGAAAGTGAATGGGCAGCTTGGAGCAGCTTGGATCTTTCGACGCTGTCGACGCTGTAGTGTAGACGGGCCGTTAGGGTGCGCACGCAGCAAAATAATCTTTATTTCGATTACGTTGTTTTCGTAATCGTTGCAAGCCACAATCGTAATCGAGATTAAAATACGATTAATTGCACAGCCCTACCCTCTTGTCTACTTCTACAAATATTCTAATATAAGTGTAGACTCATTGTTATCTGCCACTTTGCAAAAATACTGGCTTAAAACACAATGAATAGACATGCAATAAAAAGAGAAACTGTGCAGCATTCAAATGTTCGTTGATGTTTTAAATGTATTCTGACGGCTGTTTTAGATCTACAGTTCAGATGGAAATGCCTCTACTTATGTAACACTTTGTTTTTTATTAAACCCAGGTTGGAACGTTGAGCTACATGCCCCCTGAAGCCATCAAAGACACTTCGTCCCAGCCAGGACAATCACGATCTAAGGTACTGTCACCAAGTCACTTCAACAACCATGATGGAATAATTCATAATTTCAGCACAGTGATGAAAACAATTTTGTTTATTTATCCTAAAGATCTGTACAAAAGGTGACGTGTGGTCGCTGGGATGTATTCTGTACTGCATGACGTACGGGAAGACTCCCTTCCAGAGCATCACCAATCAGATCGCCAAGCTGCACGCCATCATCGACACCTCCCACCCTATCGAATTTCCTGACATCTCGGAGAAGGATCTGCTGGATGTGTTGAAGGTGAGAGACCACGACTAAACTAACTTATTGTGATGTGAACACAAATATATATAGGGTACATTTCACAAGTTTGGCAGTATTTAGCGTTCTTATGGGATACTTTAAATTACGGTAAGCTTGCTTATTATGGCCTTTGCCAAAATGGATGTAACGAAGGGTGTTACAGTGTTGATTTTGAATTGATAATCACTCCGGAATGAATCATCAGAATCAAAAGCAGGATCGACATCCTACTAGGGCGGTACCCGAATATTCGTTCATTGGAATACTATTCGGGTTTCAATTTCGTTATTCGGTTTTTTTGGTAGCCGCACTGCCAAATTGAATTTATTGAAAACTCCAATATCAATGTAAGAGCTTGTGCCTCTTCGGGTGGTGCTAACACTTAACCATAAACGTTATCGTTTACTTTCTTCGTCTTTATATGTAGATATTACTTTTTCCCCGTTCATCTCAGTCATTTTGTTTCCATAGCAACAACAACTTCCTGTCAACAGCGCTAACTCTCCTTCAAAATAAAAGCATGTCCATACAAAATAGGAAGCCAAGCCAAATTACACTTAAGACATATACAACTGCAACGAAAGTAACAAACACAATGCAAAATCCTTTTCAATTTCAAAGAACACAAATTGGGTTGTATACATTAACAAATAATTATAAAACAACAATACTGTAGAATAACAAAATGAATGCTGTGAATAAACCGAAATACACGTGTTGAAGCGGTTCGCTGAAGATTACTACGCTACAATGTAGCATAATGTCAATGGCCATTGTAAGGGCATAAGATAAATATGATTCAATATTATATGGGAATTTGATAGCAAATGTATGGAGTAGGGATCGACCGATATGGCTTTTTCAAGGCCGATACCGATACCGATTATTAGTAATCAAGGAGACCGATAACCGATATTTGGAACCGATATACATTTGCAGTAAAAAAAAAATCTTGGTGTCAAAATGTAGAATAACACAAACTCCAACACAACTTCTTTGAAATGCATTTAAGCATAGCCTATATTATGTTTAATTAACTTTTAAACATCTTACAACTGGTTTCCTCTCTGTGCCCTTTTCTTTAGTGCAGTCATCTGCAATGAGTTGGAGAGAGACAAGAAGTGGGGCTGCAGGCTGACATGCTTAACTAACAATAATGCTTAATTTATTATATCTGTCTATCTAGTATAAAATCCCAATAAGCTGCTAGCAACTGCAAAACACTAGTGCTAATGTTTTGCAAACTATTCAAAGTGAGGCTATTAATGTAGACCTAACGTTAGTCTAGTAGCCTCACTTCTAATATTTTGCTAAACATTTGCTAGATACATGTTGGCTAGCTAATGAGCTTCACATATCAACCTGAAAAACTGCGAGGCTCCACTGTGTCTGCGTTCTTTCGCACCTGCCTGTAATCTGAGAAGGTCCCGCCTCTCTGGCTGGCTCCCGCCCGGAAAATCTTCAGTAATAGCCTATCAGATAGCGCTGTGGGCGGGACATTGCTCGTGTACACAGAGTGGTGACTGCAGCCAGAGAAACGGCCGCATCAGAGCCAACGTTTTATCGGCAATTTGATTCAAAAAAAGGCCGATACCGATAATCGGTCAAATGCGGAATATCGGCCCCAATAATCAGTCGACCCCTAGTATGGAGTCAGATTTGGGTCAATATTCTAGTGCGCAAAACAAGCTACTCACGAGCGGAAAATGTGCTTTTACACGCGCATGAAATAACCCTCGCGCGAAGATTAAACCCCCGCGAGCGACAGCCCTCTTGCTCGCTCGCAGGAGTGTCAGCCTCACTCGCTCGTGGAGTCTGTCTACGCGCATGAAAAGTTTCTGGCACTTTGGGGCGGAGACACTGGACTTTGATTGACAGCTGCCAGGAAGCCCGGAGTTGCCAGGTTTGATAAATGCCTGAACTACCAAGAGCCGAGGAGTGACAGCTGCAAGATCAGTTGGACGAGATTGAATGGTAAATGTGGCCATAAAAAACTATTATATTCGTAAAGTGTACAGCTAATATATATATTGAAATGTTCTACCCCCAAAACAACGGTTAACCGAAATGTACATATCCTATATATATATATATATATAGAGAAAAAAAAGAATTTAGGAAAAATTGACAAAATAAATAAAAATTAATTAATTAATTAAGAAAAATAAAAAAATACATGTTCAAATAAGTATAGAAACCAAGTTGAATTTGTCAAATGTATTGAACTGTTGATCAGTTTGAACAGTTGACAGCTATAGGCCTACAGCTTTCATGCTTAAAACATAACTTGGTTTTTAAATTAAAGAGGGATCATACACGAACAACATAACGAGTTAGGGTAACGTAACCCTTTTACAACAGAGATCAACAACATATAACAGGGCCTATGCACAGAATGCAGCTATCAAATCAAGTTTTATTTATATAGCAAATTTTTAAAACGATTTTTGATCAAGCCAAAGTGCTGTACATATAATAATTACCTTACAGTAAGGACACTATACAGTAAATACAACAGCACAGTTTGTGCAGAATATCAGTATGAGAAAACAACACCCTCTGACCTTAGACCCTCACATTGTACAAGGAAAAACTTCCGGAGAAAAAACCCACAGTTTGAAGGGAAAAATGGGAGAAACCTCAGGGAGAGCAACAGAGGAGGGATCCCTCTCCCAGGACGGACAGACGTGCAATAGATGCCGTGTGTAAATCGAAGCGATAATACATTTTTCAGCTATTCAATACTCATTCTTGTTTAAGAATATGAGCATGTCTACTCAGGGGAGAGGCGGGTGCGGAGACGATTCATAATCAGGCCAGCTGTAGAGAAGACCCTCTCAGCTGGAATTTGGGCATAAAATGAGATTTGAGTCTGCGTGATCTGCGTGTAGGGAGGGGCAGCAGCCATGTCATTAGCTAGAACTAGCTAGATCTGTTGGATTTGGACATAAACGCGAGTGAAGTTTAACCGGACGCGAGAGAGAGAGATCAGCACCTGCAGCTCTGCCCGCTGTGAGGGACCGGTGAGCGGAGCAAAACACACCTTTAGACCTAACACATTTAGCTATGGCGCTGTCGTATACATTGAATTATTCCATTTGATCATATGTCATCAACTTAGGCACCCCTCCCAATAAAAATATTCATAACTCATTCTCATATTGCAATACCTGAATAATTTCAAATATTTGATTAATCGTTCCCTTCCCTATCCGATATCCAAACAAATTCAGCCTCAAACAATGGCATCGACATCAGTGCTGGAATTTATTTATTTTTACATTTGAAGATCTAATTGAATCATAGTTATGGAGAACCATTAAATCCTTAGATGTTAATCTGCCTGTATAGAAGTTTGCATAATATTTCACCTCTTTAAACACTTATGTACATTACAAGAAATGTGATGTTTTGAATTTATTATGACGGTTCATATTTAAATAAAGCTCCAGCATACAATACAGGTTTTTACTAAAATATTGATGCATGTCAAGCTGACCGTTGAGCGGCCCGACCAAGTAAGGAGGCAGAGGCAGAACGTCCAAAATACAACCCGGTGTGGGCATTTATTACTCATGGGCACATGATTCACAGCCTCAATCTTGCTGTTCCCGTGAACACAGTCACCAGCCACAAGGATCTCACACACACTACCTGTCCACTGACAGGGAAAACAGAGCCTAAATACACACACACTAATCAATCAACAAGACACAGGTGAGGGGGGAGGAGACAACACAGGGCACCAGGTGAACACAATAAGGAGCAACAGACAAAATGGGAGGGGAACACTTCCAAACTAAACCAAATGTGCAATATTACAAGGCCCGAAGCCATCAGTCCACAATCCACATATTTAGCTATAGAGTGGTGCAGGAATGAGTCCTAAACCCCGTAAATTAGTTGGCGGTTAATATAAGCTAAGCTAATTTTAGATCTAGACGAGTATAATGGCGCATTTCCACTACAGCGTGGAGCTCGCTTTAAGCGTGCCGAGCCGTGCGGGGCTCGTTTTTGGTTGCGTTTCCACTTAGCGTAGTACCGGCTAGCGGGTACTATTTCAGTTTTTCTGGCCCCATAAAATCGAGGTTCTTTCCGGGCCAACAACCAGGCTGAGTCGGGATGAGTATACTAAACTAGAGAGAGAATCGCTGGCAAGGGGGCTACAACTACAACAAGATGAACATATTTGACCGTGATTTAATTGTAATACACGTTTCAAAATGATGCCGAAGTAACAACATACTGATAACGGTTAGTAAAAACCGTGAATTAATGCTTTGACAAGTCTGCAGATAGATGGCTGGCGAAAAACCTCTTAAGATGCGTGTTGTCTAAATGGAGATCGGCTAAGCTAATGCAGTATATGCTCCGACCGTCCACACTCACAACAACGGCCTATACAGACATAAATAAACCAGCGACTGTTTTTGCCATGACACAGACAGTCTGTAGTTTGTATTTGTTTAACTTTTGTCTAGTTTCTGAACAGATATGAGGGCTTGAGTGCTAACGGCTGATGTTGTTTTTCTGGGGTTCTCATTGAAGATGACGTCACGGCTCCGCCTACACTGCGTTACTATAGATACTACCCCAGTTCCTAAACTGTAATGGGAATGCGCCATAAAGTGAGATGTCCTGTATAGGTTGATTGTGCGTTGATCTGTTGGTAATGCCTCGGGGTTCCGGTGGGCATGTAAACAAATGCATAATGCTGCGTTATACTTTGTGGCCTCACCCAGTTGCATAGCGACACTTATTGTTTAGGTGTCTTTTAATAAGCAGGTAGTCATATCATTAGCTAGAACTAGCTGGATCTGATCGATATGGACATAAACGCGAGTGAAGTCTAATCTGACGGGAGAGAGAGATCAGCTGCTGCTGACGAGTCGATACGCAGCTCTGCATGATCACCTGCAGCGGTGAGCAGAACAAAACAACATTAAGGCCTATCCTGTCACTTTACAAGCAAGCTCTCAAAGTTTTTGACAAAAAACCAAAGCTATACCACCATTGCAAAATCCTGGACAAACATAACCTGCTCAGCTGGGAAAATATATTAAAACACACTGATGCACGTCTCATTTTTAAAATTCTAAACGGCAAGGCACCCCCACCACTCTGCACTTTTATACAACAGAAAAATTCAAACAGTAGAACCACAAGGTCTGCCCTAAGAGGGGACTGTGTAGTCCCTCTTAGGTCCAGTTCCTTTGGCAAATACTGTTTCTCTGTGAGGGCATCTACACTCTGGAACACAATACCAATACAGATCACGAATAACACCTCTTATCATACATTTAACCACAATCATAAGAACTGGCTTTTAAACAATCAAAATGTGAACACTTTTAACTGAATCAAGGTATGATGATATTTCATCTGTTTGCATGTTTGTTTGTTCCTCTCTATTGTTGTACTACTGTTCCTATTTATTGTTGTACTGCTATTTATTTATTCTTGTACTGCTATTTATTTATTGGTGTACTGATGTTGTCTGCTGTACTCTATTTAATTATGTTTTTATTTTCTAGTCTTGTTGTGGTCAGTTAACATCTTGCCAAGGACAACAGTTGAAAATTAGCCTGCTGGCTAATACTGGCTCATTTACAGCAATGTGAATTAATGTGCACTGTCCTTTAAATAAAATAAACAAACAAACAAACAAAACACACACTTCAGTTTAGAATATCACACGTAGCTATTTTAATTACCTCTCAAACTACCTAAACTAGTTATAGATATGTTTAGTTTTACTGTCGGGTCACTCATTACTGGATCCGCGAGCTGCATGATACTGGCATAATAGATTGCCCGGTCGGGCAACCAGCAGGTGAGGCTTCATTGCCCGAGCTAAATACTAGATGGCCCCGGGCCATCGGGAAGTCCTTAATGTCGAGCCCTGGAACTGTATACATTTCAATAATCATAAGAACATGGCCATAACCAATAACATACCATATCCAATATGAAAAAAACACTGAAACTTATTTATTTATTTATTTGTTGGTTCATTTATAGTTGTGAGTGTATGGGCTCCTGAACCAGCCTCTCCTGTCTCCCTCACCTCCCTCCTCTCCCCCCTGCTCCTCTGTGAGGCAGCAGCAAAGACTAGTTTTTAGCTCTCAACAAGTTTTAAAAGTGTATCTTACCTTTTTTCATCTACTTTTATTTTTTTTATTCATGCATATTTTTTACTAATCACTACCCCCTCAAATGGAAATATGTGTTTACATAAATGGTGACCAAACTGTTTCAGACCCACTGAGAACTTACACTAATGGCGCTTTTCCACTGCAGGGCCTAGCATGGCTTAGTACGGAATGGTTAGGCCTTTAGTAGGCCAGGCTCACTTTATGCTGCGTGTCCATTACAGTTTAGTTACTGGGGTAGTAACTATAGTAATGCAGTGTAGGCGGGGCGATTGGCTTTTCGGCGGGCGGAGCGACCCTGCATAAAAATGCTGTGACGTCATCTTCAATGCGAACCACAAAATCAAAACATCAGCCGTTAGCTGTTAGCACTCAGAGGTCACAGCTCCTCATATCTGTTCAGAAACTAGACAAAAGTTAAACAAGTACAAACCACAGACTATCCGTGTCATGGCGAATACAGTCGCTGGCTTATTTATGTCTGTAGGACGTTGTTGTGAGTTTGGGCAGAGCATATACAACGTTAGCTTAGCCTGATCGATCCGATCTCCATTCAGAAAAACACGCATTTTAAAAGGTTTTTCATCTATGAAACGTGTATTACAATTAAATCACGGTTAAATATGTTCATTTTGTTGTAGTTGTAGCCCCCTTGCAAGCGATTCTCTCCGACCAATCAGCAATCGAGAGTGTTTACCTCACGAGTTTAGCATATTCAGCCCCGTTGTTGGCCCGGTAAGAACCTCGATTTTGGAGGGCCAGAAAAAAGGTGGAAAAGTAGCCCTGAGCCGGAACTACCCCTGGTGGAAAAGCAAGAAAAAGCTTAAACCGTGCTGCAGTGAAAAAGCGCCATAAGTTAACTATCTAAACACTCAGAGAGTCCTTAACCTCACCTGAGCTGAGGTTATCCCGAGCTTGAATGACACACAGAGACCAATCAAGGGCTTTGATTTATGATCTGTATGGCAGTGGCCATGTCGGCAGGCCACATCATGTAGACAGCCAGTCACCCTGTGTGAGGCAGCCCCACATTTGCGCAGCGTTGCGTTCACAATACATAAAAAAAAAATCCTCAGGCCACTTAACAGGCCAGGCCATCGGGAAACCCCCTGAACCTGGGTACAGGTGGCGTAGAGCGAGGGATCATTGTCCACTAGTTCAGTGCTTCTCAAAGTGTCGTGACGCCCCCTAGTGGTCCGTGAGTATATTGGTACAATTTCACATTTGAAATAAATAAATTAAAGTTTTCCGCACTCTCGCGGAAATATCTCCGCAATGGAATGAGCTTAAGTTTCACTTTCATTTGTATTATATAGCCAAGCGCAACACCTTCATCACACATGTTGCCACTTGTTTGTACCATTTTCAGGCGATTTGTAATCTGTTCTAGAAAAACGAAGTGTTTTTGAATATTTTTGGAGTTAGTTGGTCCGTGAGTGTTTTTTTTATTGGTTAAGTGGTCCTTGGGATGAAAAGTTTGAGAAACACTGCACTAGTTAATCGATCGCAGATGGCGTAAAAATACCTAAATGGGTCGCAAAATATACTTTGGTGGCCGTTAATATACCTGGGTGGCCCGCCCAAGTTAAGTCTGTGTGTGGGAAACCCTGGCCTACATGATGTCATCACGCTGAACATTAGCAGCCTTTTTATTAATCTCCTTAAGAGGAGAAGTCATGCAACTGACATGTAGTTTTATTACAGCCTAATGTTAGATTTTCACTTCTGCTGATAGCATTTACACTTCAACATTCATCATGTGGTGTTAATATGTGGAGATTATCCTGCTGAACAAAATGTGTAAGTTTCACAAACGTGTTTAACTGAGCTTTCTCACTGTAATATTCTGAAATCCAATGAAGAAATCCCATTGCTTTTTGTCGAGGAAGAACTTGCGATGCTCCTGTCCTAGTCCACCGACGAAAATACGCTATCACTGCACCACTCTCTGAATACATCAAATTAACACAGTGGCTAACTTGACAGTTGTGTTTAATTGGTAAATTACAAAAAAGCTGTTTTTATCTGCAGAGCTGCTTGGTACGAAACCCCAGAGAGAGGATTTCTTTAAAAGAGCTGCTGGATCATCCGTACCTACAGCATTCACCTGCAGAAAGAGGTACACACGGTACACACACGGACCACACACACACACATCATTGCCTACGTTTCTTTTCCCCATGTGACTCTGACCTGTGCTCTCCTGATTCAGGTCCAAGTAACAGAGATCTGCAGAAGATCCTAACAGACCTCGCAGCCCTCCAGTCTCCAGGCAGCATCATCCGAGCAGCTAATGTAAGAATTGCCTGCAAGAACTTAATTTCCATCCAGGAGTTCCTTTAAATACTAATTCTGCTTTCTGCTTTAACAGAATCTGGCCAAAATGTGCAGCAGCGGCAGGAAGTTGGATGTTGCAGAGTGTGCAAAGTCATCAACCTAACTATCCTTGAATATGTGATGTGGATAGAAGTTACTTTATTTTCTTTTGTTGTACTTCTCTTGAACACTTCAGTACAGAAACAGTATATTCTTTAACATGTAGAAATAACACATTTATATTTGTAACACATATTTCTGTATAGCTTCTTACTCGGGCAGCATTTCTGTTGAATCTAAATACCCATTTAAATAAAACACAGCATTATACATCCATAATTCTTATGTGACCATTGTAAAATATATAAATCACCATAAAATCTCACTGATTGACGTAACATTTTAAAGGATGACTATGGAAATATTTCCCTTGCAGTGTCAGCATTCCAAAGGCATGCCGTTCCCTCCCTTTTTTGATTTCTGCGCTCCTGTCAAAATGAACAACCCAATGTGGGATTGTAAGTGGTTCCCACCCAACTCCTAACTGTCCCATGCATGCACCTCACCTTTAAATTCACAATCTCAAGTATATTGTCTATCAATCCTCTATTGATGGTGTTATGAAGAGCTCAATGCTGACTTCAGGTCTTAGACATGGCTGACAGCGTATCTTGTGGGGCCTGGAGCCATTTTCATTACATTAGCAGCACTAAACTTACCCTGTTTTTCACGTGGGGAGCGGGACCAAGATAACTTTCCATTTTTGGAAAGTAATGTTTCTGCTTGTGTTTGACAGACAACAGGAGCATCTGCATGGGGTATTCAGGGTGGACAATTTGACAGAGGATTTCTTTGAAAGTACAAAATAAAAGTATTTTATAGTCTTTGCGCTATTAGTGTAACTACTGAGTCCAAAATTATCAGTCTTCTTAAGAACTTAAAAGTATTTGTATTGCTCGTCACATATAGCAGCAAGACAGGCATTGTTGTTGACAGTAGAGCAGGGATGGGCAACTTTGATGATGGTGGGGGCCAAATAATGTATGTACTGGCCACCAGGGGGCCGCAGATTCAATTGGAAAACACAAATTCCACGTATTGTATGTAATTATTAACACATATACTAAGTTTGACATTTTCATTGATATGTTTCGATCTTTAAGGGAACATCCTCTAATAAGCTCACAAAACAAACATCAGTTCACAGAAATGTTATTTAATTTTTACAAGTGGCATGTTTGTATTGAACAGGTTATTTAACAGTGGAATACAACTTTTAAACTATTGGAAAGTGTGCATTAAGATTAAACCGTAACATGACATAAACATGAAGTCAGACCCCCCCCCCCCTCTCATCCACAGCAGAAAGCTGCGCTCACAGCTGCTCAGCCCAGCCGCACACCTGGGGCCTCTGGAAGCGGCGGGCGACAATAAACCCTGCTCTAACATGACATAAACATGAACACTAACCCAGACATTAGTTGTCTAACTGGAATTTAAGAGACTTGTAGCCTGTCTCTGCTGACGCACAATAAGGGGAATGTCAACATCGATGCCAGTGCATCCAAGCTGCATCAGATGAAACAGCGTTTCGTCTGACAGTCTGTTTCTCTCTTTTGATTTGATGTGCTTCATCATGGAGAAGTTGCTCTCACATATGTATGTGCTCCCGAACATGCTGGCCTGTTTAAGCGCAAAATCTCTCAAGAGAGGGAAGCGAGTCTCGGGCAACAGTCTCCAAAACGACACTCCCCTCTCATTCCGTTTCATTTGGAAAAATAAGTCACCTTGTAGTTCGCACAGTTCCATTTGTAGTTCAGGTGGCTGGTCATTCACAACCGCTGAGATGGGGTCAGTGAAAAGCTGGATTGTGCCTCGCATGTCGTGGAAATCCTGAAAGCGATTGTTGAATTGATCCTGCAACATTTTAAGGGCTTCTCTGTAGCGGTGGATCGTCATCTCACATTCGGCCAATTCGGGGATGTCATTGCGCAGCTCTCCACATGCGGGGAAGTGTGTCAAATTCGGGGGATCTGACGCAAGGTTATCTCTGAACAGGCCGAGTTTCATCTGAAAACTATTCACATGACCAAAAAGGTCGGACACGGTCTGATCTTTGCCTTGCAACCGGACATTCAAGCAATTGAGATGTCCACTTATATCAGTGAGAAAGGCCATGTCACAGAGAAAGTGTGGATCCCTCAATGTGTCACAGTACGCACTTGTATCCGCAGTAAGGCTGTTCTCCAAAAACACGGGAATTTCCACCTGATGTCTGTGTGCAGCTGTAAATCACCGTAGGCAGCATCCACCTCCTCTAGAAAGGCTGTGAATTTCCGATGATTTAGAGACCTGTTCCCCCCCCGAATCAGATTGGTAACTTTTGTTACCACATCCATGACATGTGTGAAGTTCAGATTCTTTGCACAGAGGGCCTCCTGGTGTATGATGCAGTGCAGTATCGGGCAATCCACACCACTTTGACGGAGAAGTCCAGCGAAGCCAGTGCGCCTTCCTTGCATTGATGGAGCCCCATCAGTAACAACGGCAGATAGCTTGTCAAATCCACCATATTCGCTGACAACACCCTTCACTGCCTCGAAAATGTCCGATCCCTTTGTTGTGCCGTGCAGTGGTACAAGTTTTAATAGTTCCTCGTGTACATCAAATGACGCATTTATTGATCTTGCGTACACCAGTAGCTGGCTAACATCGGTAACGTCTGTACTCTCATCTAACGCTAACGAAAAGTATGAACAGTCAGACATGATTTGTTTCAGCTTTCCCTCCACATGACTTTGAATGTCAAAAATCCTGCGAGTCACTGTGCGTCGGGAGAGGGACACAGTTTCAAAATGTTTAGCCATTTTCTCATTTCCAAAGGCGTTAGCCATCTCAATCGCGCATGTTTTCACCAACTCTCCTTCTGATAGTGGCTTCTTTGCTTTGGCAAGCTGGAGTGAGACAGCATATGATGCTTTCAGACTTGATTCTTGGACACTTGTGACCTGGGTGAAAAAGCACTGTTGTTGTTTGTACTTTCCCTTTCAGGTCCGCTAGGATCGCTGCTCTGGCAGCCCCGGTGTACCTGTCATATTTGTCCTTGTGCACAGTGTTGTAGTGGCGGCTCAAGTTGCTTACTTTCATGACAGCAACGGTCTGCAAACATATTAAACATTGTGGTTTACCCCTGAATTCAGTGAAAAGATACTCGTTCTCCCACTTTTCTTGGAAAACACGATTTTCCTCAAATATCTTTCTCTTGCTCATGCTGACATCCACATAGGGCCGTGTTCATATGTTACCCGCTCTATCGAAATCAGTCGGAAGTCGCAACCAACGGCTGATTTCAAAATAAAAGTGGATTTGTGTAAAAAAACTAGTTTTTCGGGGTTCGTTACAGTTTGTTTTCATCTGATTTCAAATAAATACAGTCTTGACTTTTAGAATATTAAACTCGTTTTGCCAAATTCAAATTCATGATAAATACAACTTTGAAGCTTGTAACGGCATAATTACAAGCGGAGAACGGAGTAATTTAACGTCACAGCAGGCATAACAACAGCCGGTGTTTCTTGTGAGTTTCCCCCGGGAAACAAACACAATACACACAAACACGTCACAGATTATTTCGCGGTATTTGGCTGCCGAACGAAATCACATATCAGTAATATAAGTTAAAAAAAATATTATTATTTTTTTTAATTAAAAAAATATATAATTTTTTTTTTTTAATTACCTTGTTTTCTAAATTGATCCGAGGGCCGCAAATGGCGACCCGCGGGCCGCCATTTGCCCATCCCTGCAGTAGAGTATCAAGAAGTAGGCGACACAGTAAAGGTATTTCATAGTATTTGGGATAGTTGTAATTCCAACTGATTCCAACTTCATCAGTCTTATGAAAAACGTATGGCCAAAAATAATGTTATCGCTCATCAAAGATAGCAGAAGCTTGGAATTTTTACACTGGCCCTTTCTCACTTCTCTTATTTTTCATTTCCTCGCTCCTCGGTCTCACCGGAAGTTGATTTATCTGCGCCATCTTGAGTAGCGTCCCAATGGCCTTATTTTTGCCGGAGGAGCGAGGAACGATAATGGAGGAGCTATAATCGAGGAACCACCAGACCATCCTTCGATGAAATCCTCAGACACTCGCCCCGCCCCCTCACTGATTGGACTGGACTGATTGGCCTCGCTCACTGATTGGACGATGCAGTGCATGCACTGATCTGATGCTTCTTGACACGAGAGCAGTTTCCCAGCGGAGTGAAGAAAATACATGAACCTCACGGGAGTCACTCCTCAGTTTATACCGTGTTTTGTTTCAATTAATGTATCATTTAGTTACAAATATGTGATATATCTCAACAACAAAATGGTCAAAAATCATTTTATTCATTTTTTGGAAACATTTTCATGATCGCTTTGTTCGTTTTACATTTTTATTTATTGTCATTTCCATTCAGTCAGTCATTAAGTGCTATTTAAAATGTTAATTTGCTACATATCCAATTAAAAACGTGTGCAATCCAATGAATGTTAATCTAACTGGGTTTTGATAGATACATGTTTTCCTTCTCTCTTCAGTAAATGTGTAGGCGGGGGTGTTTGTGAAAATAACGGGGTCAGAACTGCTGTCAGACGATCATCTGTGCGGCGTCATCACAAACGGACGTCGCTTCACGTGACGCTCCGGAGGAAAGGACGTCCCATAGAGAGGCGAAGTCACGCCCATCTACTTCCGGCCCATGGGACCCCGGAAGCGAAAAATTAACATTGAATTCAATGGAGAGAGAACACGTATCTTTTGATCCCGTTTGAATTGTGCCACGAACTACACATATGATGTTTGTCAATCTTAAACAATAAGTTCCATGTCAAAAAAGTCACATTTTGTCGTAAAACTGTTGAAATATAAGACTATGAAAAATACGCGACTACAAATCCCATTCTGGCTCACGTAAGTGATGTCACAGGCGATAATGCTCCAAGTGGTTGCGACTCGTAATTAAAGCGAAGAAGAAGATCTCATAACTGATTTATTCCCTCCAATAAATAAGAGCTTGCTCAAAATAAATTCACTTTTACAAGATGCCTGTGTGCTTTGTACCAGGTTGCAATCACATAAGTGATCATACAGATTATAGATCATAGCTCGTTCTATCGCTTCCCGTCTGATGAAAGGACCAGGAGTCGCTGGATCAGAGATCTCAGGTAATACACATGTTGTGCATGGAACACAGTCAAGCTAGCTACATAGCTAGTAGCGAGCACGTTAGTTAGCATCACATTACTTAGCCTTGTCATTTGTATTAGCCTTAACATGAAATGAACCCAAATGTTAAACAGTAAGAGTAGTCATGATGTTAAGTATTTTGTGAAACATTTGAAGAGGAACCTATCGCCAGGTGCTAAGGGGGCGGGAGGTAGGCTAACGGCAGATTAGCATCTGCGATCTTTTCTACTTAATGCTATCTGCTCAAATGGTTAACATTGAACATTAAAAGATCAGGCAGTTCAGGGAGAGTCGAAGGAAGGAAGGCAGGCAGGCAGCTTTGCATGACATGTATTTATTTATAGAAGGACCATGCATACACAAACATTAATCTCAGCAAAGAGAAGAGATGCAATATGCCAGATTATAGCTAATAGCTAATTTCCATCTGTGGTCCATTCTTCTGGACGTGTTTCATTGTGATGATAGTGAGTCAATCTGTTTGTTGGAAAGACAGTAGTTGAGTGATTACTGATAGAACATTATTAAAAGAGATAATTATTCAAAGTGTTGTTACTTTACTGACCTTTTTCTCTTTTATTTTCTTTACCTCACCTGTAACTGCTGAGACCCTGAGGAACATGCCCACTGACCTGCTCTGGCAACCTGATTTCCACTGTACGTAATAGTATTTGGTTATGGTATATTATTTATATACATCAAAGGCACAATGCACCCCCCAGAGACACACATGTATTGAGTGTGATATTGTGCATAGGTCAAGTGAAATCATCTTTACATACTAGAAAACTGTAGGAGCGGCAACTTGTTTTGAAATTGAATTTTTAATATCCGATAATAAAGTTGATCTGTTTTCTTTATTCTTCTCTCTTCCCAGCTCCATCCATCACCATGCTCTGTTCCTGCAGGTCCTGCTTGCTAATCAATGCTTTATTTTTTTACACAATTACAAATAAAGTCAATGTGTTGTATGACATGAAGTTGTGCTTCATTCGGAGTCAATAATAAATTCATTCTGCCTTCAACTGCACAATGACTGTGGACTGCACCGACATCCATGTAGCTGCCCCCCAGTAAGATGAACCAAGCAAAGAGGGTCACCATCATGCCCAAGGACATCCAGCTGGCCCGCTGCATCCGCGGAGAGAGGGCTTAAACTGACCTGAGACCAGCACACCCAAATACAACGGCTCTTTTAAGAGCCACCTACAGTTTCAAAGAGTTGCAATCCTACGTTATTATAATTATTAAACTGGTTCATGTGTCACTTAGTTTACTGAACCGTGATGAAAGAAATGAGTGAGGTAGTGGTTTACTGAAGTTACAAAGACATTAATATATGAGTGACAGGTCAGTGTAAACACAAGCTTCTGTCAATTATGGATCACTCAAACTATTTATATAAAAATATGTAATAAAGTTCTAAAACAAGTATTCGGTATATTCCTTGATAGCTTTTGGAGAAGGTTGTTTTTAAGTTTACTAAAATCTATCGTTTCAACTGTTTCACTTTATAAAAAGGAACAGGTGAGTAGAGCATTATTGAGTTTCTTATTCTGTCAGTAAATTATCCAAATGAAATGTTTATCATTATTTTATTCAACCCTAAACAAATTGATTGTACCTTTTTAATAATGACCTTACATGGTTAAGTTAAATTAACTTCAGAAAATCAAATCTGTTCTGAGAAAAAACTAATAAATGTTTAAAGATAGGAACTTGCCATCCCACTGAAAAACAGTCCGTAGAGATTTAAAGGCGTAGTTGTAGTTCAGTCCAACGTTTCATTTGGATTCATTTCTCCAACAGTCAACTATTTTCATAAAGAATATATATATTTTTCAAAGTCAACTTTATTGTCAATCTTACTCAGTTTGTGTTTATAGACAGAGATCAAAAATACTTTTAAATCAAATAAAATTATACAATTTACAGATATGTATACAAATATATATATATATATCCTATATACACCATCATGTATAATGATGGTGGACACACCTCCAGCAGGGCAGATGGCTGCACAAGTCCATCGGGGGATGCTTCCAAAACACCGACTCACTCACAAAGAGACCAGACTCGAACACTGTCTCCTGGTAGGCCTGCACAAAAGCCTTCACCGCTTCGGCCTCGTTTACAACCCCCCAGTTGACAGCCATGACTCCGTCCAAGTTGTACCCCCCGAGCACCCTCTTCATGAGCGCATGGAGTGGATGAAAGTCCCGACCGCAGCACAGAACCAAACTTGCTGGCTGTCAACCTGCCCCGCCTGTGTAACTGCCACTTTGTCCGCTGTCCTCCGGTGGCTGTCTGGATGGCAGCTTGCTGGTCTCTGCTCAGTCGCATTGAGGCAAGAATTGCCTCAAGCCCCCGACCCCCTTCACCAGCTCCGGCACGGTGACAATGGCCTGATGTTGAGGCCGCGGCTCTGGCTCAGGTGACAAAAGCCATGCCATGCCACACTGTGCGCCCCTCAGTGCAGACCTGAACCAGTCTACATCCTGAGTGGCGATGTCTCTGGCCAGTGGGTTGTATGTCTCCTCTCACTGTTGGTAAAGTTGAGACACCGGCTGGACTACTTTGGAAGTGCCAGGCTTCCTCCACTGGCACTCAACATCTGTGGAGCTGATCTGCCACATGGCACATATTGCCAATGCTGCAGCGTGGCTGCATTTGTACATCCCCCGTGCACAATCACAGACAGCGCTCTGCATCGCGCCATCGCCTCCCATGCAGATCTGTACAAATAAAGAAAGTACCATGTTTGTTAGCATGCTATAATAGATTGAATGAGCAATAATACAAGGATGGTCCGGATCTGGGGGTGGGAGGGGTTATTTTTCCATAGTTTTGTCTGATTGTCTGATTGTTGTTATTGTTTGTTTTTTCTGTATTTTTTGTAATTTGTGTTGTACTGGTTGTGATTGTACATTGTATTTTTTTTCTAAATGTGTATGAATACATTTTTGAAAAACATTTGATCAACAATAAAAAAGGATTTGGTCAGGATCTAGACTCAGTGTGTAGTTTATTAATTAATCAATGCTCTCTACATTAGGAAAACACATACCAGTGTACCCGAGGGAGTCACACACATCTGTGCCTGGATAACCAAACAAATTGACAAGATAACCAAAACCCTTGAATCTACACACAGCAAATAAACTCAAATGACACGACGAGATGTAAAAGGAGATCACACATACAGTATAGTCGATATAAAACTGGCCGTTTCAATCTGAAGAGCAACTAAAACAAAACACGGGAGTATACCTTGTTCTTGTGAACACTAATGTTATCCACAGCACACACAGACCACGAAGTTCTAAAGGAGAACACTAGTTACTGAAACAAAACACGTTAGTGTACCTTGTTAGCTAATGTTAGCTAGCTGACATTAACGTTACACATTGCACTCATATTACTCACCAACATCTTGTAAAGCCGGTCCCGCTGCTCTTACAGAACCGAATAACTCCCCTTTCGTGTATGTACAGCTCTCAACGTGTCCAGACTTGTAGTCACCTCGTTTTATACTTTTATTCTCATTCTGAAAGAAACAGGTGACATTTGCTAACGTGACGGCCATCTTTGTGATGGTGACGCGTATTGTGCGAGACCAAGAGACCTGTAGTTCACTCAGCGGTTTCACACAAAAAAATGTGTAACTTCACAGTTTTACGACACATTTTAATTTTTTTGACTTGCAAAATATTCTTTTAAATTGACAAACATCATATGTGTCATTCGTGGCACAATTCAAACGGGATCAAAAATAACCTTTCTCTCTCCATTGACTTCAATGTATAATTTTACGCTTCCGGGGTCCCATGGAGGCTCCCGGAAAGGGAGGGACTTCGCCTCTCTATTGCTCTTAAAACTCATTTCCCTGCTTCTCGTGGTTTCCTTAGAGGCTTCTCAATTCTTAAATGTCCCCTCCTCGACTCCCCTCCTCGAGACTTAGTCCCGCCCACAGGAGATGCGAGCGGAGGACCGAGGAGAGAGGAGGGGAAGCAGCAGACGTTTAAAGAAATGAGAACTCCTCTCCTCTGAGTGGTCATATTAAAGCGACGTCCATTCATTATTACGTGGCAACAGCTGCATCAGCTGTCGTCATATTTTATAATCTCTGTTAGATCAGCTGAACATTGTTCCCCCACATATTTACTTTGAATTCATTGAGAGTGCGGTATAATGAGACAATAACAGGCTACAGATGCGGACACACACACACAAATATATTTATATAAATATATGCAATTTAAAGTATGAGAGCACTCTCATAATAACACAATCAGAGACTGGATATATCCCCCCCTCTCTCTGGTCGCTTAAATGGGGAATTGAAAGTACGGGCCAAATTTGTATTTGCAAGTATTAAAAGTAAGCAGAGGACACCAAACCAATTGAGACCTGTCTGTCCGCCGCATCTGCGCACTGTACAACACACACCTACACACTGTACAACACGCACCGTCCTACAGCTCCTAAAGCATAATCAGGCTACAGCCGTTGTGTATTTTATTATGTGAAGCACTAAATGTTCTTAGAAAAATATCGACTCTTTGTAGATATCTACTAAACTAAAGCAAATAAAGAGAGTAGGTCTGTTATACTGAGTGATATATATTTTACACACTGCTCTGCTTTCTGCATGGGCCTCACAGCTGTTCTCACTGTAAACATCGCGTTGCAATGAGAGCAGTTTCTAAAATAATATCCAGGGGATGCATGCAGAGCTGTCATTGGCTGAGATAAGTCCGGCCGTGCGTCACGCCTCCACCGTTCCCGGAAATGCATCCGCGGAGGAGCCGTGGAGGAACCATCAGTGTATCCTCGGTTATAGCTCCTCCAGAGAGCCTCCTCGACGCTCGATCCTCGGTCCTCGGTGTGCATTTAGAGAAATGATACGTCCTTCAAAATGGCGCGCTGAAATTCATTTCCGGGTCACTACCGAGGAGTCGAGGAGTTGAGGAGGGGAAATTTGAGTATTGAGAAGCCTCTCTTGTGTCTCTCCATGCTTCCCTGGTGGGAGGGACTAGTCGCAGGGAAACGACGCAAGTGAGGGATGCAAGGAATCCATTTAACCGAAGTGAGAAGGACCCACTCTGTAAAGGCAAAGACGTAGAACCTTTATTTTGAAGAGTACAGCGCAAGCATAGGGCACACTAGCCAATCAGAAGCAAGGAGGCGCTGGAGACACACCCACTTATGGAAACGAAACATTAGGCTTGTTTCAGACGAGCTGCGGCTCGCCTCGAAAGTAGACGAGAATAGCCAATCGCAGCCGGGGGAGGTCTCAAAAAGCTCCCCTGAAGTCGGACAGCTCAGGCCGTTTCTCAATCGCGAGGATTTTGGCTTCCAAGCCAATGTTTCAAGGATGCTACGTCATCGAGTGCCGCAGAAGGACTGTTCCAATCTCCAGCATACTTGGAATTCCACCGAGGCCGCGTCCTTGGTTTGGGGGAAATTTCGAGGCTGCACATGGGTAGACTTCGCGTCCTTAAAATCCCCACAATGCTTTGCGCACGGACCAATTTCAAAAACATAATTAGATAGACATCGTGAGGTATTTATTTTTGGTACAGTTTATGTTGAAACCGTTGGAGAGAATGGCACACCTGTTCCATTCTTCTTCGTTTTCCGTAGCCGTGGTTTGGAAGTATACTTGCTTCGTTTCTGAAGGAAGTGACTTGGAAGTACGCGACTACCAAGCCAGCATCCTCGCGATTGAGAATCGGGCCGAGGCGGCGCAGTTTCTCTCCACGGTCTGCGGTAGCAAAATGCTTAATGGGAAACGACTCGCTGGTATCTCGAGCTGAGCGCTCATTTGTGGTTTTTACCACGTGCTGGTGATGAAACTTTCCAATTGGCTCGGCAAAAGTTTGTTGTTGTTTCGTGTCAGTATTACGTCGCCACTTCCATTCACATTTTTCATCATTGTTCCACAATGTTTATCATCATGAAATTAATATCTGTATATTTTACACTATACTTGCACTGCTTACCGTTTTCATACTTTATATATCTTAGCATATTCATACACACTGTTCATATCTAGTGTATTCATACCCCTCACTGTTTATTCATAATTCAATTAATTTAGTGGGAATGCTGTTTACAGCATTCCAACTCACTGTTCTTCTACGGACACATATTTTATTATTATTCCGCCGGTATTTTGGCCCTCTTCTTCTCCCGCATTGAACATCGCAGAAACTCCGTTCAAACATCAAAACGTTCAGCTCGGTCGGGAATCGATGGCTATTACTTTTCTCATTCATAACTTTTAGAATTCCAGAGATACATCCCATAATACATCACATTTTTAACATGAAGTCAATGGAGGAAATCTTCAGACTTCTGCATCTGCATGCGATTTTAACTGCTAACTGTTCATTCATACTTTCACTCAGAAACCTCATTCCAACTTTAAAATGTTACAAATCTTTCGGACATTATTCGTGTTAAAAACTTTTAAATCTGATTCTTACTTTTAGAGATATTAACATTTGTTCAGACCTTGTTTTAGAGGTTTTATTCACATTTTAACATTAACTAGAGTGCGTGATGTCACAGCTAGAGGGTAAGAAATCTTGAAATGTGACTTCATATATATTTTTAAAACTGCCATAATTCCCAAACCCTACATTCCTGGGACATAATTTTTCATGATAAACGTAGGAAAACATCTCGTAGCTTGAAAAATGACAAATAATTAAGCAAATATAATTCAACAAAATGCCTCTTGAGGGCATGAAGTGACAAAAACGTTCAACATTCCTCCATTGAAGCCCATTGTAATTTCACGCAGATATTTCCTCACGGTAGCAGCCGCACACCTTTAGTTAAACTGCCAAAAAAGCCACATTATTAACCCGAAACTACACAAATTACACTTCAGATACTCAACTTCCTTGACATGCTTCACGTTTTGAAATTTCACAGATATCTGTTACGGTTCTTCCACAAAACGTTCACATGTAAGAGGTGTATCTCTCATTCAGAACAATGGAAACCTGTGAACTCTACAGAGCTCGTTAGCTCAAATAGAAACACCTGTGCAATGGAACAAGATGATGTCATCGCTCCAACTGACATGCTCAGAGCAGCAGACTTCAGATAGCAGTGGGCTAACAGTCTACGGGACAGTTTTGAGATTTCTTCAAATGCCGTTGTCATGGCAAGACAATGCTCGCCTTGAAACACGGTTTTCTCATAACTTCAGTGAAAATACTCCAAACAGCCCAGAACTTCACAGGTTTGGTAACGATGCAACCACCAACGCATCTAAGCGTAGTATAAGGTGTCATCAAATGCCGTTGCCATGGCGACAGACCACTCGCCATGAAACGATAGTTACGGCTGTAACTACGGTTCTATGAGTCCCGGATGACCGCCAGAGGTGGTGCTTTAGTACTGGATATGTCCATCGCGCGCATGCGCAGCTCGAGTACCAATAACAACAAAGTCACCTGTGACTCACGTGACACCGGCTACATCAGCCGGTGTCGACAGAGGATCTGTTCCCAGAATCTTCTCGCGAGCACACAATAATTCTGAGTGACAGGAAACTCTGGCGGTCATCCGGGACTCATAGAACCGTAGTTACAGCCGTAACTATCGTTCTATTTCGTCCCTACTGACCGCCAGAGGCGGCGCTTTAGCACTGGATGACCTATACCAACCATGTCATGAAGAATCCAAGCACTTACTCACCTAGTTGGAAGCAGCGGAGCTTGGCCACAAGACCACCCCCAGGGGGTGAGGAGTGGCGACATTGACCCGGTAGAACCTGGAGAATGTGCCAGAAGACGCCCATGACGCCGCGGCGCAGATGGTCTTCAGGGGCACCCCTCTTAGGGCAGCCCACAATGTTGAGACGCTTCTTGTAGAGTGGCATCTGGCCCCTGATGGCGGGGGGCGGCCACTGGCCCCATAGGCATATGTGATGGTATCCACCACCCAGTGGGACAGCCGCTGTTTCGAGAGAGCACGGCCCTTCCTAGTGCCGCCATGGCAAACGAAGAGCTGCTCTGACTGTCGTATACAGGCCGTAGCATCAATATACGCCCTCAGGGCACGCACAGGGCACAGCAACTCAGGTGTGCCGTTCTCCTGTGGAATGTTAAAGCGTGCCAGCTGGATAGGCCGATTGGAGTGGGCTAGTGGAAGCACCTTGGGCAGGAACGCCACATTCGGCCAGAGGGTGACACCCGAGCCATCGGAGTTCCACCTCAGGCATGTACTGCTTACGGAGAGGGCATGAAGCTCTCCGACTCGCTTCCCTGAGGTTATGGCAAGCAGAAATGCTGCCTTCAGGGACAGCCATTTAAGCCCGACCTGGGCCAGGGGTTCGAAGGGAGGAGATGATAGGGCATCCAGCACTAGGGGCAGGTCCCAAGCCGGGGCCCTTGGGGTGCTATGGGGGCGCTGCCGTATAGAGCCCCTCTTAGAAAGAGGGACACCAACCTGTGGCGCCCCACTGTGGCGCCATCGACTCCGACATGTCGGGCAGAGATAGCATCCATATACACCTTCAAAGTGGAGTGAGAACGTCCACTATCCAGAAGGGACTGCAGAAACTCTAAAATGGTGGCCACGGAGCAATGTCCCGGATTCTCAGCCTTACTCACACACCAGTGGGAGAAGAGCCTCCATTTGCACTCATACTGTGCCCGAGTGGATGGAGCTCTGGCATTCAGGATAGTTTCCCTGACAGATGCCGTGACACCGCTCAACAGTGGGTTGGGCCCTGCAGAGGCCAAACCCAGAGCTGAAGGCGGTGAGGGTCGGGATGCCAAATCTGACCCTTGAGCTGTGACAGAAGGTCCTTCCTGTCGGGGAGACGCCACGGTGGGCTGCAGCAGAGACTGCGTAGCAGTGGGAACCAGACTCTCCCCGGCCAGCAGGGGGCGACCAGAAGGAGCCTGTGCCCCTGAGTAAGGACCCTCTGAAGCGTCTGAAGTATCAGAGGCAACGGCGGGAAGGCATACAGGAGAGTGTCCGGCCAGTCGTGCGCCAGGGCATCCTGACCCAATGGGCTGGTCACCTCCGTCCAGGAGAACCAGAGGGGGCAGTGCCTCGACTCTTCCGAGGCAAAGAGGTCCACCTCGGCCCTGCCGAAGAGGCTCCAAATTATCTCCACTACCTCCGGGTGAAGCCTCCACTCCCCCGGTGGAGGCTTGCGCCGTGAGAGGAAATCTGCGACCTGATTCAGGTCCCCTGGCAGAAAAACTGCCCGCAGACTGGTGAGGCGGGGGAGCGCCCAAGGCAAGAGGCTCTGCGAAACGCGGAGCAGCTGTGCGGACCTGGTGCCCCCCTGGTGGTTGATTTGGGCAACTGCAGACATGTTGTCCAAACGAACGAGCACATGCCTGCCCGCCAGTTGGGGTAAAAAGTGCATGAGTGCGAGCAACACCGCCCGAAGCTCCAGCACATTGATATGGCGTGCACCTTCCTGGGCAGACCACTGACCCTGCACGGTCCTGCCCTGCCACACCGCACCCCACCCCGAGAGACACGCATCCACAGTGACAGTCTCCCGGCGGGATGGGATGGTGCCCATGGGCACACCCTTCAGAAGATAGGCCCTGTCCCTCCAGCGGGACATAGAGTGGAGGCACCGCTGAGACACCCTGACTCTCTTGTGCCTGTGCCGCTTGGCGTCCAAGTGACAGCTGTTCAGCCACATCTGCATGGGGCGCAGTGACAACAGGCCCAAGGGCACAACGGCTGAGGCAGCTGTCAGTCTGCCTAAGAGCCGGAGGAACTGTATGTAAGGCACCCTCTTGCCCAGTCTGAAGATGCGAAGATGGTGGGAAATGTCGTCCACACGACGAGGTGTCAAGTAGGCCCTCATGGTGACCGAATCTAGGACCATCCCCAGATACCTGCTGGGAAGGGTCCAGGCAACTCTTCCCGGTGTTCACTGTCAGGCCCAACCGGGCTACGTGGGATGAGAGGCGCGCCGTATCCTGGGCCCCTTGGGCCCGGGACGGCGCGCAAACCAGCCAGTCGTCCAGGTATGGCAGGACCTTCATGCCCTGTGCCTGCAGGGGAGCGAGCGCTGCCGCAACAACCCTGGTGAACACCCTTGGAGAGAGGGAGAGACCAAAGGGAAGCACCCGGAACTGATAATGTCGGCCCTGAAAGGCGAACCTCAAGAACTTCCGGTGATGGGATGCAATTGGCACGTGGAAGTAGGCGTCCCTCAAGTCCACGGTTGTGAACCACTCCCCCTGTGTGACAACACGAAGGGTGTCTGCTGTGGTTAGCATATGGAAAGGTAGTACCCTCAGGAATCTGTTGATTCCTCTGAGGTCCAGAACTGGACGGAATCCGCCAACTTTCTTGCTCACAAGAAAGTACGCCGAGTAGAACCCCCCGCCCTGACGCAGGGGGTCCACTGGCTCGATTGCGCCCTTGGCCAAGAGGACGGACAACTCTTGGGCTAGAGCTAAGGCCTTCGCCGGGTCCTTGACAACTGTCATTCTGACCCGGCCGAAGCCAGGCGACCTGGGGCACGAAAGTCATTGGCCGGTTGAGTGGGCCGCTGGGAACTCTGCCGACCACCCCAGTAAGCCGGTGGCTGAGTGCGGCTGCTAGAGCGGCCCCTGGGCCTGCCGGGAGTGGCCGCGGGTTTGCGAAGACCCGAGAGCTGCTGCCTGGTATGCCTCGCTTGGGCAGCGCGCTCCAGCGTCTCCAGGGCAGCTGACCCAAACAGCTCCCCTGGCTCGACTGGCACACTACGGAGGACTCTCCTACATGTCTCCGTTAGTGGTGACTGGCAAACCTGGCGACCAGTCTGTACCAGAAAAGACATAACTCGTCCCAATTCCCTAGTCATTAGGGCAAAGGCCTGCAGTGATGCATCACTGAGGCCCAGCAAAGAAGGCTCGGCCGGAGCCTGCTGCAGCGAGGCGGAGACGGCCAGCATTAGATGGGAGAGGGAGTTCCCGATACGACCCATGCGTGCCGCTGCGTCGTAGGCCCTACAGAGCAGCCCATCCGTGACCCTGCACTGAGGCTGAGGGCACCTGACCTCAGGCCTTAAAGCCTCGTCAGGAGCCAGAATCAGGGAGGCGATGGCAGGCTCAATGGGTGGCATGCCCAGCCCCACCCTCACCGGGTCCTGCATGGCAGCCAAGGTCCGGGCATCAGAGCCAGTGCGGCAAAGGGCCCTGGTGTCCCTCCAGCATGCCTGGAGCTCCCTCAGGTACTCCTCTGAAGGAGGAACGGTGAGGGGGACAGGGGCTGGGTTACGCCTGAAGAAGGCACTAGCCGGAGCCAAGTTGGCCTGCGGAACCGGAATCTGCAGGTGCGCCAAGGCCGTACGAATGATGGCCGCTATGGAGCCGTCCTCCCCGCCCTGCAGAGACCCCTGAGCAGAGGAGAGGGAAAACTCCTCGAGCGGGACCTCGTCCTCCGTCTCTTCATTGAAGAAGTTAGCCGAAGCCGCTAGTGACAAGGCATCCTCATACAGAGGTGCGGCAACCGAAGGAGGGGCGGCAACCGAAGGAGGGGCAGCAAACGAAAGGAGGGGCAGGCGGCACACTAGCAGCCCCTATACCGGGCCCTGGCTGAAGGGCCACGAGGAGCGACTTCATCGTGTCCATGTCGGTAGCTAGCTGATCCACTTTAGAGGACAGCCTGTTCCTAGTCCTCCGATTGGGGGGTGCACCCATGGCCATCGCTCCCTCAAGTCGCCAGGGACGGTCGAACTGATCTGGGGGAGGATGTGACCAAGAGAGGTGTCCGTTGGCTGCCGCCAGACATTCCACCTCAGTGATTCTAGCCACTCTGAGTGCCCGGGGCATGCAGCTACAGTTCATGCAGGCCCCTACCGTGAGAACTTCCCTTAGATGCTCGAGGCTGAGGCAAGAGGGGCAACGGTCGTGGCCGTCCTCGGGCTCAAGAGAAGCCATACAGGCGCTACATGAATGAGCCATTCTGTAGGTAGCCAGATGCAGAGAAGCCGGGAGCGGGTGCGGGAACACAGCCTTCACCAGCTACCTGCTTAACAGAAAACACAAGGCAGTTTAGCGTCTACCAGGAGCGGGGGCGAGAACACTGCCTTCACTGGTTAATTTACAGACGAATGCCAGATGCAGCGTAACCGGGAGCGGGTGCGGGAACACAGCCTTCACCAGCTACCTGCTTAACAGAAAACACAAGGCAGTTTAGCGTCTACCAGGAGCGGGGGCGAGAACACTGCCTTCACTGGTTAATTTACAGACGAATGCCAGATGCAGCGTAACCGGGAGCGGGTGCGGGAACACAGCCTTCACCAGCTACCTGCTTAACAGAAAAAACCAGGCCGTTTAGCGCCTACCAGGAGCGGGGGCGAGAACACTGCCTTCACTGGTTAAATTAAAGGCGAATGCTAGATGTAGCGTAACCGGGAGCGGGTGCGGGAACCCAGCCTTCACCAGCTACCTGCTAAAGAAAAAACAGCACGGGAAACTCCGGTGCTTAACCCGGCGTCAGCCGAGTGGCTGCAGCCGCTACTGCTAACTAGCCAACAAGTACAGCTCAATGCTAATGAAGTTTAGCTCAATGCTAATGAAGTTTAGCTCAATGCTAATGAAGTTTAGCTCAATGCTAATGAAGTTTGGCCCAACGCCGCGGCCAAAACAAGTACAAAAGCACAGCAATACTCCTTGGAGAGGGAGCGAAAACACCTCCGTCACCAAAAGACTCAAGCCCAAAGCAAACAGACAGAAATCAGGACAACTAGGCTGGGAGAGGGAGTAGAAACACTGCCATCACCAACCAAGCCGACACCAACCTGTCCGAACGAAGTCTCTGCGCAGCCAGCCACAGCTGCTGGAGGACGGGTAATCCCGCGGCCCCGACTGGATGAGTCGCGAAGCTACACGCAGCCAGCTGTTTGCAGAGAATCCTTGACAAATGTTCCAAACGAACGAACGCTGTAGGCTACAAAAAATGTAGCCAAGGTACTCTCGTGCAGCGAGAAGATGAAAGGAACAGATCCTCTGTCGACACCGGCTGATGTAGCCGGTGTCACGTGGGTCACAGCAGGTGACTTTGTTGTTATTGGTACTCGAGCTGCGCATGCGCGCGATGGACATATCCAGTGCTAAAGCACCGCCTCTGGCGGTCAGTAGGGACGAAATAGAACACAATGTAGCTGTAAGTCCAATCGACACGGTCCAATCGTCCCCCAATCTTCACTTGTATAACACCGGTCCATGCCACAACAGCTCTACGCCAAATCAGAGATCTCACCATATGCCGTTTCCATGGAAACGCATCCCTCTCCATAAAACATGATGTCGCTATAAGTCCAATGGACACGGTCCAATTGTCCCCCAATCTTCACTTGTATATCACCGGTCCATGCCTCAAGAGCTCTACGCCAAATCTGAGATCTCACCATATGCCATTTCCATGGAAACACATCCCTCGCCATAAAACATGATGTCGCTATAACTCCTATGAAAATGTTTCAAAAGTGCTCAAACTTCACATTTGTGCTAACAGTCCAGCCGTGAAGACATCTATGGGACAGTTTTGAGATTTCTTCAAATGCCTTTGCCATGGCAACACAATGCTTGCCATGAAACACAGTTTTCTCATAACTTCAGTGAAACTGCTCCAAACGCCCCAAAACTTCACAGGTTTGGTAACAATACAGCCATCAACGCATCTAAGCGTATTATGGGGTGTCATCAAATGCCGTTGCCATGGCGACAGATCATTCGCCATCAAGTTAGTTCAGAAGTTTGCAGTTCAAATATTCTGCTGCTTTTCCAAGCCTTTTTATTTTCTGTTCTTCTCTCATCACACATTCAAGCCCCCTGTGTTCATGTATCATTTCAATCTAAATTCTTCACTTTCTTCTTACACATTTCATTTTAATCTAAATTCTTCACTTTCTTCTTACACATTTCATTTTAATCTAAATTCTTCACTTTCTTCTTACACATTACATTTCAGCATAGCAGTTTAGCGTCAGCTTTTCAGCATAAAGCATTCCCACTAGCAATTTCTTCAGGAATTGCATTCTCTAGTTCTATATTTTATTCTGTAGATTGTGTACATTACTTTTCACTTTACTGCTTTTTGCACTCCTGGTTAGAAGCTAAACTGCATTTCGTTGTCTCAGTACCTGTAATATGGGCAATAACAATAAAGTTGAATCTAATCTTGAGCAGGAACAAATGTATTTACTCAGTACATATCTGACATTAACGATTAAACACGTGTGCATTCTTTATAAATGCAAACCGAGTCAAGCCGACACCGGAGGTGGCGGTATGCACCTTAAAGTTGTTTGCAATCCGCCAAAAAACCGAGAGAAGAAGAAGAAGAAGCCGACTCCGAGCTGTCCGACTTCAGGCGAGCTTTTTGAGAACTCCCCCGGCTGCGATCGGCTATTCTCGTCTACTTTCGAGGCGAGCCGCAGCTCGTCTCAAACAAGCCTACTACCATGCACACCGCCCTCCTTTTTGGCCAATCAGAAACCTGTTTTTGTTCGTGGAGGCTGGGATGGAGAGAAACAAACAGGAGGTCTCACTCTGCGACTTTGTCTGGGTACCACAAAGAACCCCTTCTTTCCTCGTTCGTTAATTTATGATACTGTTATAAAAGACAAACCTAAATATCAAACAACATAACAATAGAAAAACCTTTCGTATCAAAGCAACATTTGGAATACACTTCTTCTTTTTTTTAAATGGGCGGGATGTTGGCTAGATACCAGGATATAATCCGGTCCCCTCCACATACTTGAATAGACGATCATCCCTCTTGGTTGATTTCACTTGCCCTTCCTGTTCAGTAACAACAACAGTCATGGCGGCTGCTGCACGGTTCTTCATCCGAGGGGCAAACTCCAAACTTTCCATCACCGGCATTGGCAACGGTTCTCAGAGTTCCTTTGGAGAAACTCTGGTAAAATTGTCTCCCAGCTCCAACTCTCGCACAAAAACCCAACGAAGACATGCGCACTTTACCTTCCAGCCTGACCCCGAACGGACACAATATGGTGAGTGCGGGCTAGCCGGTTGCTAACGATCGTTAAAAGGATATCATTGGGGAATTTTCCACAGTTAACAGTTGAAAAGAAGTTGTTATGCAGCTTATATGAACACCTCCTGTGTTTAAGATATAAAGGTGGCTTTGTATTCAGTTGTCATTAAGGAATAGAGGGTTTACCCTTCAGCCGGTACACTTTTAACTATTTGTGTTTAAAGTTGAAAAGGTGTCATCCAGACTTATTTAAAAAATGACTGTTGATAAAGTGTATTATTTTGGAGGTTTCAGGTCTCCAAATCAATCTCGTGTAAATTGCATACAAGACTGGATTGTATCTTTTTCTACACTGGGATGCTTTCATCCAGGTGTTAAAGGGATATTTAATTTGAAGTAGTGCACAGAGAGACTTCCTTCAACATATGAATGTGAAAACAGCCATCTCTTCACCTGGCTACACAAGTGAAGAATGTATCGCGAATCAAACAAGAATCAATAAGGATAGCATTTTAGGAGGCGTGTGGTGCAGTGGGTTGTGCGTTGGTTTTCGGATCAGGGGGTCACAGGTTTAAACCCCACTGCAGTCAGCACGTCGTTGTGTATGGGCTCAGAACAGTCTCATAATACACACATGCGCACAGAAGGATTCACACTTGTATTTCATGATCCGCAAAAGGATTCAAACTTGTATTTCCGGATCCACACTTGTGTTTTTCAATGCACACACAAATGTATTCCGTTTGATATATATGTAAATAAAATCCAAATACAGAAACAAGTTTTACATGTGTATTTTTGATCCTCACATATTTGTTTTCCGTTTAAAACCTCTGAACCTGCAAACACAAACAGCTTTCTGTGCACGGATCGCTGTGCATTCGTGTGTGGGTTTTTTGAGACTCCCTGACGGTCAGCCGATTCGTACTTGTAATTATTTCTATCTATAGCCAATCAGATGTCTCCTCAATTCTAAGCCAATCACATGAGCGCGCCCCCACGAGGGTAGATTTCTTGCGTTCATGACGTAGCGCTTCATGTACGCATTTTGCGCAGTCCGGAGCTGACCGGTCCATGGATCCTGCCTGCAGGCGCTAATCTCAGGACACCCTCCACTCTCAGTACAGCGCCACTTTCCGAACAGGAAATGCACGCAAATACAAGCCTTTATATTAGGCTATAATATTCTTATTTATAATAAGGGACGGGTGGCGCAGTGGTCTGTGCATCTGATCATCAGATCAAGGGGGGTGCTCCAGTTCGAAACCCGCTCCTGCCGCCGTTGTGTCCTTGGGCAAGACACTTCACCCGGATTTGCTCCTGTGGGTATTGTCCACAGTACATGTATAATATCAATGTGTACTTGTAAAAGCGCCTCGATGACTTCGAGACGGTGTGGCGCAGTGCGCTGTGCAATGATCATCAGATCAAGGGGTGAAACCCGCCGCTGCTGCGTCTGTAAAGCCGTTGTGTCCTTGGCAAGACACTTCACCTGAACTTGCGGGTATTGTCCACAGTGACCATTGCATGTATAAAAATTATATGTGTAATGTGTATTTGTAAAGAGCTTTGAGCACTGGAAAAGCGCTATAATAAATGTAAGGAATTATTATTATTATATTTTTGTGTACACAAAAACGGCAGGCAAAACCGTTTTAAATGTGTGGCGAATACAGCTGCTTTATTTATGTCTGTATGAAGTTATTGTGAGTGTGGAGCAGCTACAGGTTAGCTTAGCCTAATCAATCAGTGCACTACGAAGCCAGTGCTCGACAGTGACCTGTTAACGGGGGGAGCCCCGTCGGTCATTATCGGCCGATATTCACTCTTAATAGTTTGATCGGTGCTCTCTATAAAGGCCGATCAGGAGAGCTGGATCTGATCAATATGGACATAAACGCGAGTGAAGTATAACCGGACGCGAGAGAGATCAGATCAGCTGCTGAGTCTGATGGAGACAAGCTGCTCTGCATGATCACCTGATGCTCCGCCCTCTGTTTAGCGAGCTGACCGGACTGCGCAAAATGCGTATATGAAGTAATCTTACCCCCGTGGGGGCGCGCTCATGTGATTGGCTTAGAATGAAGGAGACATCTGATTGGCTATAGATGGAACAAATTACAAGTACGAATCGGCTGACCGTCAGGGGAGTCTCAAAAAACCCACACACGAATGCAAAGCGATCCGTGCACAGAAAGCGGTTTGTGTTTGCAGGTTCAGGGGATTTAAACGGGAAACTAATAAGTGAGGATCAAAAATACATATGTAAAACTTTTTTCTGTATTTGGATTTTATTTACATGTATATGAAATGGAATACATTTGTGTGTGCATTGAAAAACACAAGTGTGGATCCGGAAATACAAGTTTGAATCCTTTTGTGTGTATTATGAGACTGTTCTGAGCCCATAGTTGTGTCCCTGGGCAAGACACTTCACCCCAAATTGCTCCTGTTGGGATTGTCCACAGTATTGAGTATGTAAGTCGCTTTGGATAAAAGCGTCTAACAAGTATGGGCATAGATATGTCTCATATTTATTTGTGTGAACATAAAAATAATTTGTGTGTAAATATGTGATTTGTAAATGTAAAACACCATCCACAAATGCATTTAAAAGATTTGCAAACTCACAAATAAATGTGCAAGTGTAAAACGGATCTGCAAATACGCTAAATATTTTCACAAATAAAAAAAAGATCTGTGAATATCTCTAACATTTACAACTTTCGATCAGGCATTTGTGAATCCATTTTGTATGTGTAGACCAAAAATGCGCTTGCGGATCTCAAATCTCTGCTCGTGGATCGTCTTTTTACACACACGGAATTTTGAGACATATTTTCCGCCGGTCTCTTCTAAAATCTACTCGTGTTACTCGGTTATTTTCGGAAACCACGTGATGGCCTGCTTGACATTTCCCGCTTGACTGAATACACAATAAACAATGAAGAAAGAGTTTTATCTGGGCTGCTTCGCTGCCAGCTGCTCCCCCTGGGACCCGAAAGTGGCGTATAGCCTGTATTTCAACATCAACGAAAGTGCTCGATATATGCTATATTGATCCAATAAACTAACACAAACTAACTGTGTCACTATAACATGATGATGATGGCGATAAAGAATGCATCTAATGTTCCGCTGTTCATTATAATACAAAAACAGAGCATTAAACAAACCATCATGCTCTTACTTTGAAATCATGCGGAAATGTCGTCATCAGCGGGCCATCACGTGGTTTCCGAAAATAACCGACTGACACGAGTAGATTTTAGCCGAGACCGGCGGAAAATATGTCTCAAAATTCCGTGTGTGTAAAAAGACGATCCACAAGCAGAAATGTGAGATCCACGAGCAGAGATTTGAGATCCGCAAGTGCATTTTTGGTCGTCAAATACAAAATGGAGTCACAAATGCCTGATCGAAAGTTGTAAATGTTAAAGGGATATTCACAGATCTTTTTTTTATTTGTGAAAATATTTAGCGTATTTGCAGATCCGTTTTACATCGGCAAATGTATTTGTGAGTTTGCAAATCTTTTAAATGCATTTGTGGATGGTGTTTTACATTTACAAATCACATATTTACACACAAATTATTTTTATGTTCACACAAATAATTATGAGACATATCTATGCCCATAAACAAGTGACATGTAATGTAATGTAATTTTATTACAGAAAGCACTTACGGTGTATCTAATACTAGAACAAGCATCTTGTAGATGTGATTGTGTCACACAAGAGGATACTGTCTTCTATACATTCTTATAGTCAGTCCCTTTTAGAGGTATGAACCTATTGTCAATCATACAGTTAATTTAACCAGGATATTGGCACTTGATTCCATTTTGACAAAAAAGCAACTCAACTCATTTTCCAAATCCAGTTTGTTCAGTTTCCTTGTCGTAGTTTATTTCCTGCAATAACCGGTATAATCTCTTAAAAATGTGTTTACCAAAGTACTGTGTCAAATCCAAATCCAATGCCAATGAAGAATATGTGCAGTTGTCAAGTCCTTTAAAAGATAATGTTTTGTTAATATTGTACAACATTTTTAGGTCCTACCCAGAAGATGAACTTGTTCCAGTCCGTTACAAGTGCCTTAGACAACACTCTCGCCACTGATCCTACAGCAGGTAGGATGCTTACACAGGAAATGAAAATGTATAGCTGTCATCAGATGATATTACATTTAAAAGTGTACCTGTATTTCCTCTTTTATCATACAATTTTTTTTAAACGCACAGGCATTTAAATAATAGACCTTGAATAAAGACGTGCAACATGTTTGCCTACTTTAGGATCCACAAAACATTGCACTTTTTTTAAACATTAGATGGTTTTGCAAAAGTAATCTGATCTGTGTCACAATTGGAAGAATACGTGTCCAGGAACGTTGATTAGAACTGTTCTTTGTTTGTGTTTTACTGCCTTTCAACAGATATTTACCAACTAAAAACAGATTGTCTTACCATATAATTATACTATAATGGAATTTAAAGGTGGGGTAGGTAAGTTTGAGAAACCGGCTCGAGATACCCTTTTTGTTGTATTCCATGGAATGCTCTTAACATCCCGATAGCAATGAATATTTTAAGTGCTTTGACAAAAAATTCATACAAAAATGTCATCTGTGGAAGCCGTCGTACTGTAAAAAGCACGACCAATCATTTTATAACTGGATGGCCTACCTGGATGGCCTACCTGCCTGTCAGCCTTCCATCTGTACACAAACTTATCTCGTGCCCTCATTGGTCATGTTCGTGTGTGTTGGAGGAGGGGCTCTGTAAGGAAGTGGCAGATTTCTTCCGGCTGTGTATCTTCAAATTCTAGCGCACTCAAACTGGTTTCTCCGAAATTACCTACCCCACCTTTTTAATGTGGCCAGTTGTGGGGTCATGTTATTTTAAGAACAGTACAAATCTTTAGTAGCACCTTCATAGTTTCAGCAGGTAAATGTGTGCCAATCCAAATGAAATGCCTTGAGACTGCAGGGCCATGTGCACATAAACACACAGACGTGAAACAAGTCGAGAGAATTAAGTAAAGAATGCTCATACAAAATAAAAAACCTAATATGTAGAAGCATTAGTAGTGTGGCACAAAAAATATCCGTTGGATGCTTTTGCCTGTGCATTTCTGAAGGTTAAGAGTTAATTTAAAAGACTATAATACCTTTTTATAATGCATAAAAAAAGTTGATAAAAACCCATTTCAATTATGAAAAAGGTATTGTAATTTAAATCATATGTTGTACAACTGTAGAATTGGCGGAAAAAATGTGTATATATAAATAACCTGTTATTTGTGGTAAAAAAATAAATAAATCTTGCAAACAAACCAAATTCCAAATAGGAAAACATTGGTTAATGTCAGAATCTCTATTTAAAGTTGCGGTATTTAGAAGAAATGTCCTCCAATGAAAGGTTGGTGAATGTTGCTTGATGTTAGTTTACCCTCTTAAAGGGTAAATGATACTTGTGTCATTTGATCACTGACTGTTGTTTGCTTGCCCACAGTCATCTTCGGGGAAGACGTTGCCTTTGGTGGAGTATTCCGATGCACAGTGGGTCTGAGAGATAAATATGGTGAGTTGTTTCAATCCCTTTCCATTCTCACCATTCATTACATATAGGGCTGTCAGTCGATTAAAATATTTAATCGCGATTAATCGCATGATTGTCCATAGTTAATCGCAAATTAATCGCACATTTTTTATCTGTTCTAAATGTACCTTAGAGGAATATTTTTCAAGTTTTTAATACTGTTATCAAAATATGAGTGGACAAATATGCTTTATGCTAATGTTTATTATCATTTGAACAATGACAAATATTGTCATGAATATTAAACACAACAACCTCTGAACATTACAAATATTCGCCTCAATTCAACCTGGAACCTCTCATATAATACTGTGTGTGTGTGTGTGTGTTCGAACGGGAGCTGCCTGGACGCTGCAATCATGTTGTGCACTATCCGTGCTGACTTTTCGTACAATGTCCCACTGTCTGCTTCCTGCATCAAGTAAAGTGCTCGGCGCAGTTGTGGTGAAATGTCGCTCCTCTGTTTTCATTTAAACAGCTCCTTCTATCTGTTAGCGCAGCTAGCTAGCACCAGATGCTAACAACAACAATGCATGTAAGGTCTCTCTCTCGCTCGCTCGTGCCACACATACACACACCCTCCCGGTCCTCTCAATAGCCAGTCTGTGCCTGCCGGTGAGCGTGGAAGTGTGGTCTGCCACAAGTGGGCGGCAGGAGCGGGGCTGTCAGCATCAGCTTGTAGATGTTATTTTAAACTCGATGTGCTCTGAAACTACGGGACGGCCGAGGGAAAAAAATACACATGCGTTAATCGTGTTAAAATAATTAGTGGCGTTAATTTTTTTTGCGTTAACTTGACAGCATTACATTACATTTAGCTGACGCTTTTATTCAAAACAACCTACAAATATGTTTATTCTAAGACATGCATACTTAATTTATGGACCAGTATCTTGGCAACACTGCAATGTTTTGCGGTTTTACAGGGCCTGGGGATCAAACCACCGACCCTCTGCCAATCACCTTAATCGCCCATTCCCCTCTGAGCCACAGCCACCCTATTCAGAACCTTCTACTACTAGTTTTGCTTAATAAAACCCACCTGTCATCCACCTGTTCTTCCGCCTGCTGCATGTTTTTGCCACTAGATGGCAGCAGAGCACCATGCAGAATCCTCTCTGGAAGGTCACATGAGTGTTCAGTGTTCACCCAGAGTACCAGAAGGATCCGTTTGCACTCATTTGTCCTTCAGTAGAGTAGCCTTACAACCTTGAAGGTGATATAGCAGGTCGATTCTACTGCTGTGAGTTTGTTGGGAATATACTCTTTTCTTTCTGTTGCTCAAATGTTATTATTTCATTTACATACTACATTAAGAGTACTTACGTTTGATAGTAAAGCTACATGAACACCAGGTAGACATTATGACACATCAAAGCAGGAACAGGACTGTTTTAAACTATCACATGATGTAGACAAGCCACATATTAATTTCATCATAAGTAGCACGTAATAAGTAACACCTGTAGACCTAAAGAGTGGTGCAGCAATGACATTTTTTTGGAGGCCGGACCGGAAGTTGGTATCACAAGGTCTCTCTTTACCAAAAGGAATGGGATTTCTCCATTTGATTTTTGGAATATTGGATATTTGCAAAATACAAGTTTATGATACTTAAAGGGGACCTATCATGCAAAATGCACTTTGTGATGTCTTTTATACATACATATGTGTCCCCGGTGTGTCAGGGAACTCACGCAGCGTCAGAAAATAAAACCCTCTCTCTTTTCCTCCGTACCCAAATCTCTAAAAACGGGGCTACAACGGAGCCGATCCAGATTTGCGTCCGATATGACGTAATATCGGAAATGTAGACTGGCTTTACACCCACGGCCCTATCACAAACGTTGCTATCAGAAACAATGCCCAACTGTTTTGGACGTAATATGGTCGGTGCATGTTTACATTAGCATCGCTAACACTCAGAGCTAACCTGTATGGGAGAGCATGTGTGTGAAGAAGCAGGAAATAAAAAGGAACTCACCTTGTGGTATAACCGGCAAGAGAGAAAGCCTTTGAGCTCCATACTGTTTCAGAAATAACCCTTGATAATCCATGATATGGCGTTTCATCACCGCAATATCTGCCGATAGAATCTCCCGCATGAGCTCAGCGCCCTCCTTTTCTTTCTTTTTTTAAAGCTTTATACCCCAAATCAGCACTTTTGAAACAGGAAGTGACATAGAGGGATATGAGGCATGGCTAAAATGGGTGATCTTTTTGGTACTTTGAGCAAAACACTTCATAGACATGTTTTTTTATATATATTTATATCAATGAGACCTATAATATTGCCTAAAAATAGCATGATAGGTGCCCTTTAAATATGCTGTGTTCAGTAGGATGATCTCCACTTAACACCACTTTTATACTAGTTGTAGGTAAAAGCTCGAGACCCTTACCAGTGGGGTATTTACTTATTTTTTGTCATAAAACAAAACGGGAACATCTCTTTAGCTTTTATCAACCACAGATTTTATTTAAACAATCATAACAAAAACTAATTGACTTTAAGACAAAGGAGCCTAGGAGTGCTAAAAAACTCATTACAGAGTTTATGACTCATTCCTGCACCATTCTATTCAGTGGTCAAAACGGGCTCTTCTTACTGGGACACTTTAATGTAGAAGAGCCATTGTCCATGTCATAAATGACACCTGTACGCCCCATAGCCCTATTTGTCATGTCTTTTCTTCTGAGAGATTATCCTGTTGAGGGTTTCTTTTATTGTGCCTCAAATGTGTATATGATTGGATTATTCTAAGAGGGAGTCAGCCCTGAATCACATCCAGCTGATGCTGCTCCGTTCTCTATTGATGAATTATTTCCAGCGGGTAGCAGTCGTGGCAGTTATTGGCTCATTACAGATGGTAAGGAGCTGGCACGTGCTCGTTGACAAGTAGCATTACATTGCAGTGTAGAGATGCCAAAGGTATGTTCACTGATGGGCCTTTTTCACAGCAGACATTTTGACTTAGTATATTAGGAAAAGTATATGTCTGGTCACTAAAAAGTCCTAAAATATAGACATTTGTTATAATGTAAATGGAATTGAAATGTTTTGTATCAATCTTTAAAAAGGCTTGAAAATGCTAAGACTAAAATTGTGCATACAAAGAGTCTTACATTTTATTCTTAATGGCATTATAAAAGTATTACAAATGCATACATGTAATTGCTTTAAGCTGTTCTTGCCCTGAACCTAAACAATCCTTTCTATTTAAGTTTTCCAGTGAGCCAGCATGCACAATACCAGGAACCTTAAGCTAAAAACTAGCCGCTATAAGGAATCCAGCCATCACTGAGAAAAGGCTCATTGGGATTTAGCTCCTACTGCCACTAGCTTGTAAAGTTTGAACCCACAGAGTGCACTGCATCTGCATCTCATTACATCAGTAATTTATGTGTCTTCCTGTTATTAGTCACTGAAGATTTTCCATTCGGTATCTACCGGCAGTTCCTCTTTGATTCTGTAGTTGACTTTCGGACAATGAACATAAATCTGTATGTGGACAGTAGTAAAATGGGCAGGTCCAGAATTGATGTTGAGTAGAAGAAACTTTCGTGGTTGTAACTAATTTCCCCTCGATGCATTGAGACATCTATAACATTTCAATACAAAATTGTTTTTTTAATTCATGAAATCTGGTAACAATAAAGCAATCTGGCTTTTTTTCTCCCTCCTGAAAGCATTTGGCAGCCATATGTGTCCTCAGCTAAATCAGTTCCTTAGAAATAAAATATGATGTTTCTTGTTTATTATGGTACAGAAGTGGTATAATAATTACATGTCAATAGGTTCTTGTTTTGAGCCAATCTTGTATGGGATGTTTTTTCATTAGTGTTGAATCCTCCTCACAGTAGCCGGCTTTGCCTTTTTGTTTTCATTGACGTCAGAAGTGTCGACCTTTCGGAGAGGGATCATTATTTTCCATCTCATCCTTGTGTACAGTGGCGAGCGCAAAGCTGTTTTTATCCCTCTCACGACTGAAAGGGACGCCGTGCACCTCTGCCACCCACTGTCGTTTTACAGAGGAGAGGTTAATGCAGGGCGGACACTATATGAATGGCTTTTTACGAGGTGGATGCATTCAGCTTTCGCATTGCTGGATACCACTGAGGGCTGTTTCCCTGAAAACAACGGCAACGCATTGACCCCATTGTCCCTCCCCCTTATGTGTGTAGCCGTTTTTCACTGAGAGCTGGCGTTGGTGCCAGACTATTAAAGTTAACAAAACATGCCGTCTATTTAAAAATGTATTCTAGACTTCTGTGAAAGACGCAGATGTCAACTAAACGATATATTTGACCATCACACATTGTGTTATGGTTGCATCTATTTGTTGGAGTTTTTAGTAGCGGTATCAATCAAAACAATAACTGTGATGAATCACAAAAGTAAAATAATAGTATAAACTTGTTTTTCGGCAAAATATTAAACAAATACACAAGTGGTTTTGTAATCAAGAAATGCATGACAAACTGCTAGGAGAAATAAGTGATTTATTTACTAAATGATAACATTTAAGCTTAGTTTTAAGACGTTATTGGCATTCATTTCACCTAATAAGTAGGAATAAGAAACAGTTACAAGGTAGCATCTGCTACAAGTTGAATGTAAACAGCTGGACTGTTAAGGCACCTTTCTCCCAAATTACAACCCATGGCGATCCATTTAGCGATTGCAGTGGTTAACTTGGCTATTGTCTCATTGTTAATCTCTTTTGCTTAATGTAGTGACAAGCAATTGCATGGCCGCCTTGTTCACACCAGGGACCAGCTGGTTGCGATGAAGCTAGCTATCACGACTTGGTCAGAACCACGGCTTTCCCCACAAAGATCTGGAGACAGAGGGGAGGTGGGTCCAGTGGTACTGCAAACTTGTCGTGCCTAGGTGGAACGACAGCTTATGACTACAATATGTGTACAAATTAATTTTATTTAAAGTTTCATCTGGAAGCTTTTTAAAACAGTATTTTCTGTTCAACACACCGGAGAATATATCGTTTGCCATGTAATTATAAAAGTAAAAATCCACACTGGAATTACGAGAGTACATTTGGGGTCAAACTTGATAGTATGATTACGTTTCCAGATTGATTGTTAATGTTAACAGCCTTAGTTTTTCTCATTAATCCATTTGCTGTTGTCTGCTTTAATGACTCAGAGGCACACACACATACATGTTACTGTCACTTTCACACAAAGCTGGCTGGATATTTGAGGTTTTCTTCAGTCTGAGTGGCAAGGCCCAACATTTAGTTCGCTTAATTGTTCATTGCTCGAAGTGTTCGTGGTGCTGCGGTTGTTAATTGAACTGCGACCACTCAGCAGGGCACATGAGGGCAGAAGGAGTCTTCCCAGCAAGACAGAAAAAAGACTACTTTGGCAAATACACAAAGATAGATGACTTCAAAAAATAACACTCTGTACCCAAAGTTAGTCCCACTTCTGTGGCTCTTTTTCAGATTATAGGGTGGAGAATGGAATTTTTATCTGACTTTTTTTCTCCAGTTTTTACTCCATGGTGTAGAGCTTGTCACTTCATTTATTTTAGGCCCGCATGGCATGTTAAGAGAGCGTTCTGCAATCTAAAGTGTGCGCTGCGCGCCTTCCTCTCTTATCAAGACAACCTTTTATTCCTTAAGCCCTAAAAAAACAACTGACACCCACTCACATCTGTCCTGAGTGGGAAAGGTTACTATCAGCATTCTTTACCAGGACAACTGAGAAGACACACTTTACTTTCACCCCTTTTCTGTTGTCATACACATTGAACAGGATATAGAAGAGGATGTATAACAAAAGATTCAACAGGGATTTATATTGAAAGAAGTATTATATTGAAAGAAAAATACAAAACATATGATGCTTTCCTTAGAGCAGCCAGACTCGATTGGAAGAAACTGTAATATTATTGGCTGGTCATCACCAAAACACTAATCTCAAATTAGATAGAAACACAATAGACTCATTGAAACATCTTTGTTAGAATTCCAAATGTTCCAACAGTTTGAAAAAGAGATTTAGGGGGCCATATTATGCTCTTTGGGATTTCCCCTTTCCTGTAGTGTGTTTATATAGGTCTTGGTGCATGTCAATGTTCTGCAAAGGCTAACATCGAGACGGAGTGTGTAACACTCTCGCTTGACTAGAGTGGCGAAGTCAAGCCCATCTACTTCCGGTCCATGGGACCTTATTTCGGAAAAATAATGTATTGAAGTCAATGGAGAGAGAAAACTTATATTTCGATCCCGTTTGAATTGTGCCATGAATTACACATATGATGTTTGTCAATCTTAAAAAATAATTTCCATGTCAAAAAAGTCACAGTTTGTCGTAAAACTGTTGAAATATAAGACTATGAAAAATACGCAACTACAAATCCCAGAGTCGTGTAAGTGATGTCACAATTGTTTCCCTCCACTAAGAGATGGATAAGATCAGGCTAAGATAAGATAACTTTAACAAGATGCCTGTGTGCTTAGTACCAGGTTGTTATCATACCAGCAATGGGTCTTGCTCGTTCTTTCGCTTCCCATCTGATGAAAGGACCAGGAGTGGCTGGATCAAGTTAGCTACCTAGCTAGTAGCTAGCACGTTAGTTAGCATTACAGAGTTGTCATTTTTATTAGCCTTAATATGAAGTAACATTAAGTAACCCAAAATGTTAAACAGTAAGAGTCATATTTCGTGAACCCTTTGTCACCGGTGTGATCATTCTATAATACACAATTTAAGCCCGGGGAGAAATGCTAACGCTAGCATCGGCGATCGCCGATCTTTTCTACTTCATGCTATCTGCACAAATGGTTGACATTAAACATTAAAAAGATCATGCAGTTCAGAGAGAATCAAAGGAAGGCAGGCAGGCAGCTTTACATGACATTCTTCTGTACGTGTTTCATTGTGGTGATAGTGAGGGTAGTCAATCGTTTTGTTGACAAGACTGTAGTGACGGCCATCTTGGTGACGTGTGTTGTTCTGCGAGACCAGAGATGTAGTTAATTGAGCATTTCACACAAACAAATGTGTTACTTCACAGTTTTTTTGACTTGCAAAATTATCTTTTAAATTGACAAACATCATATGTGTAATTCGTGGCACAATTCAAACGGGATTGAAAGATAATTTTTCTCTCTCCATTGACTTTAATCCATATTTTTTTCAAAATAAGGTCCTATGGAGGTCCACCGGAAGGGGAGGGACTTCGCTCCAACACATGTGACATTTTCGACACATCTCTAAGCAGTCGACCAATCACAACAGAGCCAGACTGGGCTCTAGTTTAAGACGGAGGGTGAAAAGAGTTGCTGTGGCACAGGCAGTACTTTTTTTTATAAAAAAAACAACAACAAAAAACAATTCGTTGTAAAAAGAGTATTTGGCGCACTTCACAATTGTGGTAGGTAGTTGTATGCTGGGTTGTGGCTGCCACACATTTCAACTCTTCATGAACTTGTCTCTCGAATATTTCAGTTGGCTTCCTCACCCTGTTGCCAGAGGCTGCTTTCCTCTACCAGCACTTCACCTTCTGACTATTTTTCTCCTCTTTGCTGCTGTCTCCCCAGGTAAGGACCGAGTCTTCAACACTCCCCTCTGTGAGCAGGGGATTGTGGGATTTGGTATTGGCGCTGCTGTTGCTGGTGCCACAGCCATCGCTGAGATCCAGTTCGCCGACTACATCTATCCTGCTTTTGACCAGGTAAGAAGGGCCGCAAACTAATGATTACTGTAGGAGTACAAATTCTCAAGAAACTGCCCTTGGAGGTCAACCCCCTTACATTTTTTTTAAATCCTTTCACAAAATCCTAAATTGAATAAAGTCATGGCTCAAATTATTTTTTAATTTTTTGTATAAAATCAACTTAAAACATTAAAAAAATAAAATAAGTTTTGCTCTATTCCTGCTAGACTGCCCTCTTAAAACAGGTGTGTGTATATCATTTATTCTACAAAAGAGTATAATAGTAATAATATCAGTGTAGCCTAATCTTTAACAACAACTGTGAAGTAACACTTATTTGTGTGTGAAACTGCTCAATAAAATACATCTCTGGTCTCGCACAATACACGTCACCAACACCAGAATGAGGTGAAAAGTATTAAATGAGGTGGAAATCATTACATGTCTGGGCATGTTGAGAGCAATGTCAGCTAGCTAACATTAGCTTGTCCTTGCCAACACTAATGTTATCCACAGCATTACACAGCGATCACGCAGTTCTTAACGAGAACTAGTTGCTAAAACAAAACACGGGAGTGTACCTGGTTAGCTAATGTTGGCTAGAGATTAAAGTTACACATTACACTGTTTAAGACTCACCGAAACCCAGCCGGTCCCGCATGCTGGCTCTTACGGAACCGACTAACTCCCTTTTTGTGTAATAGCAGCTCTCAACATGCCCAGACGTGTAATGATTTTCACCTCGTTTAATACTTTTCACCTCATTCTGGTGTTGGTGACGTGTATTGTGCGAGACCAGAGATGTAGTTCATTGATCGGTTTCACACACAAATAAGTGTTACTTCACAGTTTTACAACAAACTGTGACTTTTTTTTTACTTGACAAACATCATATGTGTAATTCATGGCACAATTCAAACGGGATCGAAAGATAATTTCTCTCTCGCCATTGACTTCAATACATATTTTTTCCGAAATAAGGTCCCATGGTGGATCACCGGAAAGGGAGGGACTTCGGCTCTTTTTAGACATTATGGCAGACCTATCAAGGCAAGACAAGTGCTTTTTGCTTGTTTTGATGTTGATGTGTTCCAGTGGATCACATTCACTGGCACTTTGTCGTTTTTGGTCAAAGGGACGAGTTAGAATGAGGGGAAAGTACGCTGGCATCACTCCTGAAACCTGCCTTTTGCATCAAAACCCTTCTCCAAGTCACACTCAGGAGAAGCAGGAGGTACAGACATCATACAGTTACTGGTGGAATCAACACACTCCTTCCAGTGATGGCTGTATTTATGAAAGCTCGGGGGAAAACTTTTAATGTAAAGGAGCTTCTTTTGAATATACTTCACAATCATTAAATATAAAGCTTTTCTTCTCCCTGGATGTTGCACTGACTCCATTTTATATACATATATATTATATTATATTAAGAGTCGCACACTTCATAATACCATATCTGTTGAACAGCTAAATGTAGTAGGCCTATTGACCATAGGCCTACTGCTGATATGAATTTGTTTTCTTGTTTTGTTCTGATATAGCAGCTACTATAAGGCTCAGAAATTAACTTGATTATTAATTGTTCTGAAATGTCCGACGTTGCCTGCCAAATTCTTAATGCTGTCATTTTTTTTGTTAGAGATTACGTAGATAAAGGAGATTATTTGCATGAATCATTTATAAAATGATTAGGAAATAAATGATTGTAATTTTATTTACTGACATTTAATAGCTCTCTTCCGGACTATTTCAACAGTTATCCTCATTGTAGCATTATCAGGGAGGGAACGTCTGTCCTCTACATTCGTCAAATGTGAATAGAAAATCACAAAAAGTAAATCTATTGGTTTCTTATGCAGTAAGGCCAATCTTCTTAAAGTTTATTTTTACTGAATATTGGGCGCTCGATTACTTGTGGCAATCCTGCCAAGTGCCCTAACAATTCCTTTAAATATCAATGTTTAGATAGACACACTGTATCACATCTTTCATAGGGTTTTATTTATTTTGTTACAAAAAGGTTTGGCAGCTCTTTCCTTAAAACAGAAGCTTCAGATTGCTTATATTAAGGGGGAATAAGAAGGGGATATTTCAAACTTGTTATGCAGCAAAGTTATTATGCTTTTTTTATAAACTAATATTTGTTATAAAATGTTTTGAACTTTAATTGGCTGAATTTATTTGAAAATTGGACTTATTAACACATGGTTACTACTGTGCTATATATTTTTACATACATATTTATGAAGTTTCATGTGTCGGCCACATTCCATTATACTTTTAGAATTTGCTGCGGGCAAAACATTTTTGTTACCACGGCCCTAAGCATATCCAGTTTATTTGCATACTAGTATTTTGGCCTCCTAACAAAGTGGTTTGAAAGTGTTTCCAACGTTACTGGATTCAAAGGAAAAAGAGGATGGAAATTATAGTTTGCTAGCCTGGCTTACACTAATGTTACTGATTTTATTTCTTCTTCTGTCTGGTCTGTTTAACATATTCCTCGTTGAAACAGGTGCTTGATAAACAGACTAGGGGTCGACCGATTATCGGGGCCGATATTCATCATTTGACCGATTATCGGTATCGGCCTTTTTTTTATAAAATTGCCGATAACACTTTGGCTCTGATGCGGCCGTTTCTCTGTCTGCAGTCACCACTCTCTGTACACGAGCAATGTCCCGCCCACAGCGCTATCTGATAGGCTATTACTGAAGTGTCAATCAACACTGAAGATTTTCCGGGCGGGAGCCAGCCATAGAGGCGGGACCTTCTCAGATTACAGGCAGGTGCGAAGAACGCAGACACAGACAGAGGCAAGCAGCAGCGCTGAGCGGCAGAGCCATACATGTGTTTCGAAGGTAAATCAGTTGAAAGCCGAAGTTCAATAAACATCCCAATCCCCTATGCTGAAGTTGCAAAAACATCACGATCTATTGATCCAGTTCTCTCAGCTTCCCAGTTACACAGGGACGGGGGAAGTCAGTCAGCGTGCAGCGTCTTGCAGCGGAACTGTGGTGCGGAAGGGGGGCTGCGAGTGAAGCCTCGCAGTTTTTCAGGTTGATATGTGAAGCTCATTAGCTAGCCAACATGTATTTAGCAAATGTTTAGCAAAATATTAGAAGTGAGGCTACTAGTCTAACGTTAGGTCTACTGCAATAGCCTCACTTTTAATAGTTTGCAAAACATTAGCTAGCATAGTGTTTTGCAGTTGCTAGCAGTTTATTGGGATTTTATGCTAGACAGACAGGCATTGGTTTGATATAATAAATTAAGCATTATTGTTAGTTAAGCATGTCAGCCTGCTGCCCCACTTCTTGTCTCTCTAACTCATTGCAGATGGCTGCACTAAAGAAAAGGGCACAGAGAGGAAACCAGTTGTAAGATGTTTTAAAAGTTCATTAAACATAATATAGGCTATGCTTAAATGCATTTCAAAGAAGTTGTGTTGGAGTTTGTGTTATTCTACATTTTGACACCAAGATTTTCTGATTTTACTGCAAATGTATATCGGTTCCAAATATCGGTTATCGGTCTCCTTGATTACTAATAATCGGTATCGGTATCGGCCTTGAAAAAGCCATATCGGTCGATCCCTAAAACAGACCTCCAATTGTTTATAGTCTCATATTCTAAAATCTAACGCTGTTTAACAGAAGGGCTTCCTATGACTTCCTAGTATTTCAGTTTTTGTTGATTTGGGCATATTTCCTGGACAGGCTACTTTATACAAACAAAGTTAATAATAATTGTAATATTCCAGTTATAAACGACATGACTCAAAGATGTGTTGCTGTATTTTAGTGAAAAAAATGCATTCATCATCATAATTATTCTATCTATATATATATATATATATATATATATATATATATATATATATTAGGGCTGTCAAACGATTACAATTTTTAATCAGATTAATCACAGCTTAAAAATTAATTAATCATCATTAATCACCATTCGAACTATGTCCAAAAAATGCCATTTATTTATGTATATTGTTGTGGGAATGGAAAGATAAATGAAAGAAGGCGGATATCAATTTAACATACAGTATCTATGTTTATTATAAAAAAATTCTGCATGTCAAAATGAAAGACAACCCACACACCTATCAATCATCAAACCGTGGGGTCTTAATTCATTACGTGTTGATTTCTATCAACGGGGGAGTACTTCAGGAAAGTCGACAGAGGGGCGGGGGGGCTAGTGGAGTACTTCGTGACCACAGAGTGTGAACGTTGTGATCAGCTGTTTTAGCGCAGTTCTCCAGTGAAGGGGGGAGTCTCCCTCCGCAGCCGGTTGGCGTAGTTTTGGCACAGTTCCGTTGTACATACCGACGTTAACAGCAGCCCTGTCTGTGCACACGGAGACCGACTCTGTCGTCCGGTGATCTAACCGCCTTCTGGAAAGCTTCACAAGTACGTCGGTACGCAAATGCGCTTTGTGACACAAGTGACGGTACGCATTTCAGATTACGCACATAACCTGCGTACCAGTTATGTGCACCCCTGTACCAGAGCCATATTATTACTATTATATGGCTCTGCCCTGTACTACAGCAAGAGTATTCTCCGTCGGGACTTCCTGCAACAACACCACGCCGTTATCAAAGATGTTCTATTGAGAAGACGATCACTACGTGACAAAAGTTTTCAAAACCGTGGCGACTGAAATCAATCTTACTAACTGCTGTCTGTGCAATTTACTCCGCGAGTTGGCAGACTTTATTTTGCTTACTTTAACATCATTTTTCATGGTGGGGCTAAGCCATTTCTTGGTATGGGTGTAGCCTGCCCCAGCCATACCCTGGCGCTGCCACTGGTGGCACGTATGGGGCGGCCCATTCTGCACATGCGTTAAATATTTTAACGCAATTAATTCAAAAAATTAATTACCGCCGTTAACGCGATAATTTTGACAGCACTAATATATATATAATTTACACAGTACCTGTAAACCGGAGGAGAACGCTGGCATTTCTCCTCCTACTTGATAGACTACGGAGGGATAGGGTCTGCAAAATTAGTTTATTTTGGGGATGGGCCGGATGCTCTGACCGGTCCATTTCCTGCCCGGCGCCTCTGCAACCCCTCGCGTCGAAAAATAGACTTGAATCCTATTTTGAGCGGAGCCCAGTGCCGACACGCTTCTGGGACGCTTCTGAGCCGTAACGCGGCGCGTCTGGTGGAATAGCACCCGTTGACTAGAGTGGCCGCGATCTTTGCGAATGGTGCGGCCGTAACGCGATGCAGACGGACCCGGTGGAATCTAGGGGTTAGATATGTTGATGGCTGCATCGTTAACAAACCTGTTTTAGTTTTGGGCTGTTTGGAGCATTTTCACTGAAGTTATGAGAAAACCGTGTTTCATGGCGAGCATTGTGTTACCATGGCAACAACACTTGAAGAAATCTCAAAACTGTCCCGTAGATGTCTTCACGGCTGGGCTGTTGGCACACATGTGAAGTTTTAGCACTTTTTGACAATTTTCATAGGAGTTGGAGTAATATAATGACATCCCATAATTGGCGTAGAGCTGTTAAGGTCAGGACCAGTAACCATTATCTGAAGTCTGCTGCTGTTTTATGGCAAGGGATGTGTTGCCATAGTAACACCACATTACGTAACATCAGATTTGAAGTAGAGCTGTGTTAACCATTATCTGAAGTATGCTGCTCTGAGCATGTCAGTTGGAGTTATGACGTCATCGTGTTCCATGACACAGGTGTTTATATTTGAGCTAACGACGTGTCCAGAAATGAAAGGTTTCCATGGTGATCAGTGATCAGAGAGGAGAGCATTTTCATTGTTCTGAATGAGAGATAAACCTGTTACATGTGAACGTTTGTTGAAGAACCGTAACAGATATCGGTGAAATTTCAACGCGTGAAGCATCTCACGAACTCGGAGCATCTGAAGTGTGCTTTTTGTGTACTTTCGGGTTCATAATGTGGCCTTTTTTGCAGATTAACTAAAGGTGTGCGGCTGCTGCTGTGAGGAAAGAGCAGCCTGAATTTACAATGGGCTTTAATGGAGAAATGTTGAAAGTTTTTGTCACTTCATGCCCTCAAGAGGCATTTTGTTTAATTTTTTTTGCTTAATTGTTTTACATTTTCCAAGCTACGAGATATTTTCCTACTTTTCTCATGAAAAATTTGGGAATTATGGCAGGTTTAAAAACAAATATTAAGGCGAATTTCAATCTGCCATCCAATCTAGCTGTGACATCACACACTTTAAATCTGAAGAAGGCCTCTTTACCAAGGTCTGAACAATGTTTAATATCTCTAAAAGTATGAATCAGATTTAAAAGTTGTGTAACACGAATAATGTCAGAAAGATGTGTAACATTTTAAAGTTGGAATGAGGTTTCTGAGTGAAAGTATGAAGCAGTTGAAGTTGCATGAAGATTGTTCAAGTCTGAAGAGTTTCTCCATTGACTTCCATGTTAAAAATGTGATGAATTATGGGATGTATCTCTGGAATTATGAAAGTTATGAATAAGAAAAGTTATAGCCATCGATTCCCGATTGAGCTGAACGTTTTGATGTTTGAACGATGTTTCTGCGATGTGGAATGTGGGAGAAGAAGAGTCCCAAAATATCCCGGCGGAATAATAAAGAATTTCGTGTGTAGAAGAACAGATAGTTGGAATGCTGTGTCAGCATTCCCACTAAATGTATATGTGGCATTGGAAGGCAGTGCATGACAGTTGGTGGTATTAAGTGTTCTAGTCTGCCACAAGATGAATGCTAGTCCCTTCTTTCTCAAGGCAATATAAAACAGAGTGACGCAGAGTCACTGCACTTTCACTTGACTGCAGTCTAAACTGACCTGAGAGATACATAAAAGCTGAATTGGCTGCCCACTTGGGTATCAGGGAGGAAAACTTAGTTCTACTTTTTAGGAGGAAGCCTCAATCCAACGTCCAATCATTTGGTTTTATTTATTCATATCCTTTTTAAAAAGCATTTTGCCCATGTCTTAAACACGTTGTCTTTAGAGTCTGAACTTAGCTTCTTCTACTTTTGCAAGTACCCCGGTGTCCCAAAGGTTCATACAGTTTCATCGTGAGGTGTCAACTAATAATGTGTTGTTGTGTTAAACCTCAATTATGTTGGTCTCTTTCCAGATAGTCAACGAAGCAGCCAAGTACCGCTACCGTTCTGGAAACCTGTTCGACTGCGGCAGCCTTACCATCCGGGCCCCGTGGGGGTGTGTCGGCCACGGCTCGCTGTACCACTCCCAGAGCCCTGAGGCCTTCTTCGCCCACTGCCCCGGCATTAAGGTCAGCCTTGTTGTTCATGACAGATTCTGACATGCATTTGTTTCCTTCTTTATGACTATGGTTTACAGCTACTGTTCATCCTCTGTGCGTAACCATCACTGAGAGCAATACACCGGTTGTCTCCCAGCAAAGGTCAGGCTGATAACTGTTGATCTGTGTGCATACTATCATCACTGCTGGCTCCATCTTAGAGTCAGTCCCCCCACTCTGTCTGACAGGCTGGATTCAGCTCGGCCCAGGGCCCTGACTCCAATTCTGTCCTAAATACCATAACTAGATTTAATATCCGACAAATGCACAATGCCAAAAAAATAAAGGAGGATTAGAAGAGTTTATAATACTTTCTCTGTCAGCATTAGTCCATACTGTATATTAACCAGTTCTGATTCAAGTCATAATTCTATGTGATCACACCAGATGTGTGCTCAACAGATCAACGGATGCCGAAATAACTACATCATGATGCTGATTGTCATGCTTTGTCATGTCTCCCGGCAAGATGACAAGAAAACCCTGCTTGATTTCTGAGAATTGACCAATCGGGGCTATTCTCAGGAATCTATTGTTGATTCCATAGATATCTGCATAATCATACTCTCTAAACTCATTGGCATTTAGGATGTTTATCATGGATGAGAGATGCAAACAGACGGATACAATATTTATTTACTCCATTTCTGATGTATTTGCAACGCCGGGTCTGATTGGCATTTATTTATCCCTTGCATTGACATTGTATGTCATCATGTCACATGAACAGTTAGCTTTGCATATATTGCGAACACGCTATTACTCACAATTAAGATTAAGACTTTTATTTATTCCTAAGGGGGAATTCACTTCTCACTCTGGTATTATTTTTCCATTACAAACAAAGTCCCAGATATGCACACATCTAAAGACATGCACGAATAGAGAGGTGGTAGAGCGATTGGGCTTCGGTGTCTTGCTGAAGGACACCTCGGCAGTTCCCAGAAGGCAATCTGGCATTTTCCAGCTACCAGCCCACACTCGGGTCAAGTCCCTAAAGACTGAGCTGCTGCTGCCGCGCCCCTATTCAAGTTGGCTGGATTCAAGTCGATCGCATTTGGCCCATTCAAACCGTTTATCTTTATCTATCTTTGGAAGCATTCTACATTACACTCTATGAAATTACATGGGAACCGATGTTATGAGATTGTCTTAACATCACTACTGCGTCTAATAAAGCTTGTCATGTGCTCCTCAGGTTGTAATCCCTCGCAGCCCAGTGCAGGCCAAGGGGCTGCTCCTCTCCTGCATCGCGGACCAGAACCCCTGCATATTCTTTGAGCCCAAGATCCTGTACAGAGCAGCTGGTAAGCAGCACTGCATGAGAATATAAATCTGACGTCGACATGCTGCCGGGCACTTGTTAGATTCGTAGCACCTCTGTGGCTCTCGATCTGTTTGCCTGGCACCTGATTGATAGCAAATGCTCTCTCTTATAGAGGTGTGAGGCAAGATAAACAAACATCAGTGTGAAGCAGAGCGTCTAAATGGGCAGTGAAGTGTTGACAGTGCCCAGATGAGTCCTCTCTCCCACCCCATCCCTATGTGGAGGGAACATCAATGCGAACGCCAGCTTGGCTTTTGGCAGGCTGCCGTGCTAAAAGGTGTTCAGCAAAGTTGTAATGAACTCTTAGCAGATGTTGGCAGCTGCTGCAAAACAGTGCTTTCTTGGCTACGCTACGAAACATTGATATTCACGATTAAGACAGCCTTATATGCTTAGAGGTGCTTTGAGCTCATTATAGTGATGAAAGATAGAACCAGAACAGATTGGTACCACCAGCCTCAAAGCCAAACCTTTTTGAAAAGGTTTGTTAGTTTGATAAGAGCCATACAAGATTGGGAAATATTACACTCGACTGCTGACATTGCTTTAATTATGGCATCAGTTTAGCTATCATGGTCCAAAACATTTCTTAAGATGTTACAGTACAGTCTGATGTCAAAACCATTCCCTGGCACAAAAGGATTGGCCCCAATCTTCATAACTCCCTCATAGTGTCCTGATTACTTTAAGGCCCCCTCAAAGCAAAATCCTTTCCCTTGTCATACATTTGGTTTTAAGGTAGCTTTCTGTTGTACCTGCAAAAGCTAACTGCTAACGCGCCAGTGAGTCATTACTTATGAGTCCTATTCACAATAGCTTCTTGAATTTGTTTCTGTGCTGTTAACTACCCCTGGCATTTTGTTGTCAGGCTTGTACATCATTCAATGAATAAGCTTGAACTTTTTGATAGAAAATATGTAAATGGTTGCTAATGGCACATAAGTTCACATAGTTACTATACTATGACGTTTTTCTCAAACCTGTCATCAAACTGTCACCTTTTATATAAATAAATGTAAACAACAGGGAAGATGATTCAAACTGTATGGAAAATAGAGATTGGACAACATAAAAATGTGTTTTTTTAATAAGCTGGATAATCATGAACATCCCAATATTAGTTACTTAAAGGTGTCTTGTTTAAAATAAATAAACATTAGTTATCGTTTTAGAACTTTATTCATGTGGCTACCTTATGATGTATGCCAGGGGTCGGCATCCTTTGTGATATGAAGTGCCATTTATAAAAAAAAAAAAAAATTAGTGTGCCGACGTTCGTGAACTGTCAACGGGGGGGGGGGGTGCATCGCTGCGGGGGTGCATCGCTGCGGGGGGTGCATCGCTGCGTGGGGTGCATCGCTGCGGGGAAGCTGTGGACCTCTGTCGCCTGTCAGCGCAACTTACATGAAGCAGTTTAAACACAGTTAAATAAATAAAGCTCTCTTATTGTGCTATTTACTATATGTTGTATGACTGAGTTTGCTCATGCGAACATACGCTACAATCGTCAGGAACTACTGGATATTGGTTTCCAACACAAGCTTCCCGTTCATAGGGAATTCCAACGCGATCACAACATCCCAGACGAGGTAGCGAGATCGCCGGGATCCCCGTGGATTGTTGTCGGGCCAGGCAGGCGGCGTAGACGGCGGAGAGAGAGGAAGCAAAAGCGGGGCTGCCGGTCCGGTCTCCTGTTGAGGCTAAGGAATCAGCCACACAAGCCTCCCCTACCGAGTATGTACCTCACCAACGCCAGGTCCATAGAACACAAACGGACTATCTGGAATTACAACTCGCCGGAAACACCTACGTTCGTGACTGTTGTGATCACGGAGACCTGGCTTCATCCACAAATCACACTACTCCGCTTGGACAGAAACAAGGACTCTGGTAAGAGCCGAGGAAGGGGTCTCTGTCTGTACGTACATAACAACTGGTGTAATAACGGCATCATCATTGACCATCACTGCTCTCCTGACCTGGAGTTCATGTCGGTTAAATGCCGCCCGTTCTTTCTACTTAGAGAGCTAACTGTAGTGATTGTCACGGCTTTTTGGTTGCGTTTCCACTTGGCCTAGTACCGGCTAGCGGGTCCTAATTCACAGTTTTTATGGCCCCATAAAATCGTGGTTCTAGGGCCAGGAACAACCAGGCTGAGTCGGGCTGAGTATGCTAAACGAGAGAGAGAATCGCTGGAAAGGGGGCTACAACTACAACAAGATGAACATATTTGACCGTGATTTAATTGTGATACACGTTTCAAAATGATGCCGAAGTAACGACATACTGATACCGGTTAGTAAAAACCATGAATTAATGCTTTGACAAGTCTGCAGACAGACGGCTGACAAAAAACCCTTTTTTAAAATGCGTGTTTTCTAAATGGAGCTTGGCTAAGCTAACGTTATATATGCTCCGACCGTCCACACTCACAACAACGGCCTATACAGACATAAATAAACCAGCGACTGTATTCACCATGACACAGACAGTCTGTGGTTTGTACTTTAACTTTTGTCTAGTTTCTGAACAGATATGAAGAGCTGTGAGCTCCGAGTGCTAAGAGCTAACGGCTGTGTTGTTTTTCTGGGGCTCTCATTGAAGATGACGTCACGGCTCCGCCTACACTGCGTTACTATAGTAACTAACTACCGCAGTTCCTAAACTGTAATGGAAGCGCAGCATTAAAGTGAGCCGGGCCTAATAAGGCCTAACCAAACCGAGCGAGGCCGAGCAAGGCCTGCAGTGGAAACGCGCCATTAGATGGAGAACAAGTCCAACTAGAAAGTATGTTACAACCTGGCCTGAGGATGCACTTGCTCAGCTTCAGGACTGCTTTGAACACACCCAGTGGGATGTATTTGAACACCAACACCAGGACCTCGCAGCCTACACAGAGACGGTACTGTCCTACATTAAATACTGTATCGACAACGTCACTGGTAAAAAGCATCAGGGTTTTCCCAAACCAGAAACCCTGGATGACTGGCCGGGTCCGCATGCTGCTCAAGGCCCGTGACTCAGCCTTCAGGTCAGGGGACAGAGCTCTCTACAGTGCTGCTCGATCCGACCTGAGGAGAGGAATTACAAAAGCCAAAACAGACTACAAAACAAGGATTGAGGACCACCTCACAAGCAACAACCCTAGGCAGGTGTGGCAGGGCATTAAGAACATTACCAACTACAGCGTGTCGCTAGCAGAGGAACTGAACTGCTTCTTTGCTTGCTTCGAGACACCACAGCAGCAATCAGCAACTCCACCCCAGCCCCCAACCGCCTCCAGCACCCCCCCACTTACTGTGGAGGAGCATGATGTGAGACGGGTGCTCAAAGCAGTGAACCCCAGGAAGGCTGCTGGTCCAGATGGAGTACCTGGGAAGGTGCTCAGAGCGTGTGCCAACCAGCTCTCACAGGTCTTCACCAGCATTTTTAATCTCTCCCTGAAACTCGCTGTTATCCCACCTTGCCTTAAAACTGCCATTATCATTCCTGTTCCTAAGAAAGCAACCACAGACAGCCTTAATGACTACCGCCCCGTTGTACTCACACCTGTGATCATGAAGTGTTTTGAGAGGCTGGTGTTGCATCACACAAAGGCCTGCCTTCCCCCCACCCTCGACCCACACCAGTTTGCCTACAGAGCAAATAGATCCACTGAAGACGCCATAGCCATAGCACTCTGCACTGAGCCACCTGGAGCATCGTGGGAGCTATGTCCACACTTTCAAGTTCCTCTGCGTCCTCATCACCAACAACCTTTCCTGGAAGGACAACACCACAGCTGTCATCAAGAAGGCCCAGCAGCGCCTGCACTTCCTGAGGGTGCTCAGGTAGAACAACTTGGCCACTAAGCTGCTGGTGACCTTCTACCGCTCTACCATCGAGAGCCTATTGACATACTGCATCACAGTGTGGTACGCCAGCTGCACTGAGGCCGACAGGATGAGGCTCCAGAGAGTCGTAAAAGCAGCACAGAGGATCATCGGCTGCCCTCTCCCCTCCCTGATGGACATCTACACCTCCCGCTGCCTCAGTAGAGCCAAAAACATTGTTAAGGACAGTTCACACCCCGGCTTTCACCTGTTCAACCTGCTGCCCTCCGGCAGGCGCTACAGGTGTATCAAATCCAAAACAAACGGACTCAAAGACAGTTTTTTCCCAAGAGCCATCATTGCTCTTAACACCTGGCATGTGAATCAATGTGACTCTGTACATATACATATATATCATTATTATTATTATAAATACACACTATTATTATTTATTACATTACAGATTTTATTTGTATACTCGTGGAAATAATTACTGCACTTTACTCTTTATTCTTTTATCCCTAAGTATGTATGCTGCGTGTATTTGTTGTCTTATGTTGTGATGTTTTTGTTTTGATGGCATCCTTGAAAGGGAGAAGCATTTATCTCATTGTACATGTATAATGACATGAAACTATTCTAAAGGGCGGTGTCGGCCGTCAGCAAACCAAGTCTGGTCGTCAATGGCCCGCTGGCGACCGGCTCGGTTCGCTGACGACCGGACGTAGGCTACTGTGATTCTCCAGGACACACAGTTGGCCAGTCCGCCCTGTGTAGCATATTATTTTCGATGACAGATGAGCAGATCGCCACTGGTTTTTCAACTAAAGACACAGCCACGTAAAAACTGCGGCATGTACTGCTCCTTATGGGTACTGCAATGTGTGAAGTGCGCTACACCCCTGGTCGTTTCACCATGGAGGAAAGCAGCAGAAAGTCGACTGGAGTTAAAGAGAGCGGGGCCTATAAGTTATCCTTCTACACTGCGTTGCGTGCATGGCTTCCTTCTGCAGGGGGAGACGCGCTCTGCCGGCGGTCTCGTTCAGGATCCGAAAATACAATTTAAATATTTTGTACAGTTATTCCTAGGCGTGCCACCATTGGCATGCGGGACCGTAACCAGTGGCACGCCTGCCAGGGGTTGCCGACCCCTGATGTATGCATATATTTCATGTTTGATTATTTTTAACTTAAAGGGATACTTACTGAAACAGGTGTGTGACCTATCAACGATGCAACAAAAGTATTTATTTCTAAAAATATTTAATGTTTTCATGTCAAACAATAAATTGGAGTCCAACAGGGGTGTGCTGTGGAATGTCAGCATTTCAAAGATCTGTGTGAATCTATACAATATTCACTGGGAGTAAATAGTTATATAGTAATGGATAACTTCTTGCCTTTTTCAACTGTTATGAAACAGAAAAGTGTTGCCATAAAATATATCAGAAAGCATAAGGGTAGATACTAGATGCTGCTGTATTTGTGGTTTCTTTAATACCGATCAGCTATGGAGGCTTCAACCATCCATCAAAGCCTTGTTAGAGTCAGTTGCTGTGAAATGAATGAAATTGGATTGGTCTTACTATGATCATGTGCGTTGGAACATGTTTAGCACTGTGTCAGAGCAAGTCACTGAGTATGATAATAAATTAATAAGAGAAGAATGTCTCAGATTGATGTGGTTCAAAAGGACAGCCAAGTGCTGGTGTCCGAGTTCTTGGCAGCATTTGTGTTTGCACATCAATCTTACTTTATTAGCCCCTTGGGAAGTGATTTACATCACTGTAAAGAGAGGTATTGCTGGCAGCATTTCCAAATGGACCCATACCAACATATAATGGATGCATCAATACAATTCAAGCCTGTGCCAAGACTCGTCTTAGACTATATTAATAATACCCAACTGACAATACTGCTTTAACAAAACACCAATCTTTGAAATGTATGCTGTCTTTTTCTTACAATTGTGGTTATTGCAGGCTGCAATTGTAATGATAAAGACAGCCTTATATGCTGAGAGCTGATTTTCAAACTCATTATAGTGATAAAAGGCAGAACCACAACAGATTGGTACTGCCACCCAAAGCCAAATCTTTTTGCCAAATTTTTGTTAGTTTGATTAGAGCCATATGAGAAATGTTACAGCCGACTGCTGAGATTGTTTTAATCATGGCATCAGTTTAAAGATTATTGTCCAAAACATTTATTAGGATGTGACAGTACAGTCTGATATTAAAATCAGTTCTTGGCACAAGAGGATTGACTCTAATCGTCACAATTCTTCATAGTTTCTTGAATATGTCGAACTTGTAACGGTCGCTAACGTGCCACATGCACTGTTTTCTAGAGCTTTGAATTAATTTATTTTCATAGGCATATTGTGACAGACATGTTGTGACATAGGCATTTTGTGGGGCTATCGTGTCATCATAATCATATCTTACAATATTATCCTCACTGAAAAACAAGAGGGGCCACATTTTTTCATTTTAAATGTACCCTTTACATCGTTAATTCATGTTAACTCAACAACGCTATCACTTAAGTGTATAGTGTCAGTTTGTCTAAAACTTCTTTTAGAATGGCATTACAAAATCCTAAATTTCTCTTGCCTTAACTGTTTAGTAACCATGCAACCAAGTTCACACTGGGGGTTTTAGTTCTGGTAGTCTTTCAGGAGTTATTTATATGTCCTATGGGGCAAAGCGAACCTGCTCTCGTGCTCTGTCCGCGTGCCTCTAATGGCCTCTGTATGGATATGAAGTCATGTTTTTAATTGCAGCGGCCTCTCTTTTGCAACACAGGACAAAAACCACACATTTATCTCATCAAGGTCATGCTGTTTTTGCAGGGGCCAATAAACCTTAACCTAGTTTTCATAATTCAATTTGAACTTTTTTCTAAATGCTATTGTTCCACTCTCAGGGCCTATTTTCAGTCTCGCCCTGGAAGCCTAAATCAGGAGTTGCGTGTGATTCACTCAACCCTTTTATGTTGTTTTAATACAGCGAGTGAGTCGTAAGATGGGCAATTTTTCTTTCCTTTATTGCTTTTTGAAAGGATTATGGAAGTCATTCAAGGTTTCCAGAAAGGTCTCAAACCCAGCGTTTCCCCGGAGTGTAATTACTCTGCGTAATTGTAAAGTTGACTTTCATGTGCTGCGATGTCGGAATGCTTTTAGCAGTTTCGGTTCAATGTTCGCTCGCACTTAAAGGCCCTGTGTTTTTGCAGCCAGAGCCATCTCGGTCAACAAGATTCAAAGGTATTCCAGATTTAGTGATAACTTGTTTCTGTTACCTAGCAATGTACAAATTGCTATTAAGCCACATGTTTTAAAGTCATGGTAGTTCATGATAATCCTTTTTTCATTATAATGATTTCCATGACCATTCTCTAGTTTTCCAAAACACTATTATTCCAAACATATACTTCCATGCACTTGGACTCTAGTTCAAAGAGAGGTTCGCTGCAGGGCCACCTTTTTGGTACAGAGGCCCCCCTTTTTCTGATATATATTCCACCCTAGCAATGTTTTGTTGTTCAGATTAATCTTAGTTATGGGGCTTGTATATGGCAACAGATATCATGAGGTCATGCATGAGATTATGCTGATAAAAGGAACATTGGGTGCTCTGGTGAGAGATGAGGTCCTGGAAAGAGCATTTGAATCGGGCCAGATAAAACGTTTTGGAGTCTGCATTTTTTTGTCATTTCAACAGTTTGTCATCTAGTCTATCATTTAGGGTCTGCTCGATTCGAGGTTTGACATGAAAACCACATGGTGTACAGTGTTCGCAATGGACCAAAGTTTATGTGCGTGTGAGCCTGCATTTGATGTGTTTGCAATGTTGGGATATTAATCTGTCATTGAATCAGCTTTACTGTCGAGGAGGGTTACATGGAATTTGCTTTGATGTACAATGGTGCATACATAAACAGGAATTAATTTAAATAAAAGGAGCTAAAACCTAGAGGACATTATACAACTTCTGAAATCCTCCTCCTGCTGCCTTGATATTATTCCAACAGGATTTTTCAAAGATGTTTTGCCTTGCATGGCCTCAGAACTACTTCATATAGTAAACAAATCTCTTCACTCAGGTATTTTTCCACAGGCCCTGAAAACTGCAGTCATTAAACCGCTCTTAAAAAAGAATAATTTAGATGCTTCAGTAATTAACAATTACAGGCCCATATCAAACCTCCCATTTCTAGGTAAAATCATTGAAAAAGTTGTTTTTCAACAGTTGAGTAATTTCTTGCATTTAAATAACTGTTTCGATGTGTTCTAGTCAGGCTTTCGTCCAAACCACAGCACTGAGACTGCTCTTGTAAAGGTCTTTAATGACATTCACTTAAACACAGACAGTGGCAGAACTTCAGTGTTAGTATTATTAGATCTCAGTGCTGCGTTTGACACTGTTGACCACAGCATATTACTAGACCGACTGGAAAACTGGGTAGGACTTTCGGAAATAGTTCTAAATTGGTTTGAATCCTACTTAAAGGACAGAAACAACTTTGTTTCTATAGGTGAATACACATCTGAGTTGACAAATATGACATGTGGGGTTCCTCAAGGCTCCATCTTGGGGCCTCTTCTCTTTAACATCTACATGCTACCACTGGCTCAGATAATGAAGAACAACAAAATAAGTTACCATAGCTATGCAGATGACACACAAATGTACGTAACAATTTCACCAGGAGACTATGCTCCAATTCAAACAGAGTAAGTGCATTGAACAAATCAATGACTGGATGTGTCAGAACTTTCTCCAATTAAACAAAGATAAAACTGAGGTAATGGTTTTTGGAGCCAATTCAGAATGTATAAAAGTTAGCGCTGAGCTTCAGTGTGCAATGTTCAAACCAACAGATAAAGCCAGAAATCTAGGTGTCGTCATGGACTCTGACCTGAGTTTCAACAGTCACATTAAAACAGTTACTAAATCAGCCTACTATCACCTAAAGAATATATCTAGGATTAAAAGACTAATGTCACAGCAGGATTTGGAAAAACGTGTCCATGCCTTTTATCTTCAGTAGACTCGACTACTGCAATGGTGTCTTTACAGGTCTCACTAAAAAATCTATTAGAAAGCTGCAGCTGATTCAGAACGCCGCTGCTCGAGTCCTCACTAACACTAAGAAAGTGGATCACATCACTCCATTTCTGAAGTCTTTACACTGGCTTCCTGTGTGTCAAAGAATAGATTTAAAAATACTGCTGCTGGTTTATAAAGCATTGAATGCTTTAGGCCCAAAATACATTACTGACCTCCTGCTAAATTATGAACCTTCCAGATCTCTCAGGTCTTCAGGGACTGGCCAGCTTTCTATCCCCAGAGTCAGAACTAAACATGGTAAAGCAGCATTCAGTTATTATGCTCCAAATATCTGGAACAAACTCCCAGAAACCTGCAGGTCCGCTGCAACTCTTACTACTTTTAAATCCAGGCTGAAGACTTTTCTTTTTGTCGCTGCTTTTAATTGAACTATTCATATCTTAAACTGCACTGTAACTTTTATCCATGTATTTTTTCTTTTAATGTTTATTTTATTAGCTTTTCTTTTTTAATGCTTAATGTCTTTCATTTTTTGTAAAGCACTTTGAATTGCCTTGTGTTGAAAAGTGCTATATAAATAAACTTGCCTTGCCTAATATAAATGTTTTACCCTTGAATGGGCATTCATATATTATTATTTTGGAAAACTAATTGATAGCCATTTTCTACATTACACCTCTAAAACACCCAAATTACACCCATGTTATTACGGTTTTACGCCCATGTTACATCTGTATCACACCTACGTTACACCCTTATTATACCCATCTTACACTGTTATTATACCCATAGAACAGTGCTTCTCAAAGTGTGGTCCGTGAGCGCCCCCTAGTGGTCCGTGAGTATATTGGTAACATTTCACATTTGAAATAAATACATTTAAGTTTTCCGCACTCTCGCGGGAATATCTCCGCAATGGAACGAGCTTAAGTTTCACTTTCTATTGCATGATAAAGCCCAGGGCAACACCTTCGTCACACATGTTTGTACCATTTTCAGGCGATTTATAATCTGTTCTAGAAAACGATGTTTTGGGATATTTGTGGAGTTAGGTGGTCCGTGAGGTTTTTTGTATTGGTTGTTGGTATGAAAAAGTTTGAGAAACACTGCCAGAGAAGAATGTTATTAGACCCATATTATACCCATGTAACCAATATTATATCCAAACTAGAGAATGCAATTCCTGAAGAAATTGCTAGTGGGAATGCTTTTATGCTGAAAAGCTGACGCTAAACTGCTATGCTGAAATGTAATGTGTAAGAAGAAAGTGAAGAATTTAGATTGAAATGATACATGAACACTGGGGGCTTGAATGTGTGATGAGAAAATAAAGTAAAACGGCTTGGAAAAGCAGCAGAATATTGCAAACTTTTGAACTAACTTGATGGCGAATGATCTTTCGCCATGCCAACGGCATTTGATGACATCCCATAATGAATATATTTTCTCTGAAAAATAAAATATGTTCAATATCATAATTTGAGAGTCTTTAAGGAAGTAGCACTGATTACATGTGCAAAATATACAGAAGAATGATCAAGGTTTTAGTGTATGAAAATAGATGTGATGTGCTCACATGAATGAGGCCTTGTTGATGAGGCCAGTAGCTGACGGTGAATGTGTGTGTCTGTGTTTCCCCAGTGGAGCAGGTTCCTGTGGAGCCCTACACCATCCCACTCTCGCAGGCCGATATCGTACAGGAAGGAAGTGACGTCACCCTGGTTGCCTGGGGGACACAGGTAGGCGTTTCTCTGTGCATCATTGACAGACTCTGTGGGTGAGCAGTTTAAGTAATCAACTATCTTTGCATCATTTTCCATGGCCTCTGGAAAAAAAGGAGTCCACTCTCATCCCCGCTAAATGACGTTTAAAGCCACTGAGGCTAGCGACGGATTAACTTTAAGTCCATCAAAAGCCCCCATCCCACTCCGTCCCAGTGGGGTCTCCTAGCCGGCAGTCTGCGGCTGTATCTGCCCAAACATCTACACATCATCAAGGCCGTTCTCGGCTCTCCATGTGTTCACGCCGCACGCTTTCCATTGTTGCCTCTCTTTTCATCCGAGGGATTTCATTTCCTGCCGATCCGTATCAAGGTGCCTGGAACTCCCCGGGAGTCATCCTCCGACTTTCATTGAGCCCGGGCCACTTAAACCGGCTTATCCAGGCCACAATGTACCTGAAGCACGGGAGGGGGCTTCCGAGGGCATTGAAGGAAAAGTAACCCATTAGAGTATTATTGTTGGAGTGGATAGAGAAGAACGAGGATCCAGTGAAGTAGTGGAAAGCAAAAGGCCACCCTTGTCCCTTCCAACTCATTACTCGCCTCATCCATCAGAGAGTTAAGAAAACATCTTTCACTGAGTGCAGGGGAAGGATGAGTCCTTAGCTTCTGATCACCCAAACAGAGGACCTTTTTTCCCCTGGACTATCAGTCCCTCCATCTACTATTTCTCCCTCAGGAACAGTGGTGTAGTGGGCGTTGGACGCGGGGGTACCGTACCCCCACTTATTTGGAGCATGATCTTTTTTTTAATAATCTAATAAATATAAAATCATTGCCAGTGTTATCAGTTGCAAGTGTGTATTTGTTGTAATAATGACAAAAACATAATACATTTCACAGTAATTATAATACAAAATAAAAACGATTTCCTTAAAGAATTATGATTCGTCATCACGCTCGTGACCCCGCGGCGAGCTGGGGGTGTACACCCGCGGCGAGCTGGGGGTGTACACCCGCGGCGAGCTGGGGGTGTACACCCGCGGCGAGCTGGCCCGCCGATTTTGCGGCAACTCTTTCCCTCAAGAACGCTAACGAAAAAGCTCTATAATGGCAGGCAAACATTTTTTACTTGACTTATTTTCTAAAAAGAATAATTCACAAGAAAAAAGAGGCTAGCAGCACCGAAGCTACAAGTGAAGCTGCTACTAGCACTACATCATGAGAAAAGCCGCCTAAAGACGTGGATAACACTGCTAGCACTAACGTTAACGTTGGCTGCGCTAGGAACATTCCCCTGGCTAGCTCTGTAAGGGAAACTTCTGCAGCAATGGAGAGTCAGGACTCAGAGAGACACGATGAGAGTTGGAGCTTTGATGTCAAACACTGGTGGTATCGGCCGGAGAATTTCACATAGGGATGTCCCGATCACCTTTTTTTGCTCCTGATCCGATTCCGATAATTTGATTTTGACAATCTGCAGATACCGATTTTTCCCAATCCAATCTTTATGCAATGCATTTAAGAGAAAAAAAAAAAGGTATCAGATAACGGCTGGTCATCCAACGCGATGAATTCAGCTATCTTGGCTGTTATTTTTTTGGCCTTTTCACTGTTCTGGGGCAGTTTCTCTTTCCTTTTAAAAGTCTCTGAAAGTGTCTGTTTCAGTGCCTTTACCTGAGTGGCCGCTGTGTACTCGTCGTGTTGTTGTTGGTGTTTGTTTCTCAGGTGGCGTATTAGATTGGTCGTGTTGAACGTAGCTCTGTTCTTTCCACCACGCGGAACCTCCGCCTTGCAAACATTGCATCTGGCTGTTACACTGCCTTCGCTTTCAATTTTATAATACTTCCAAACTCCTGACATTTTCTCTGTCCCGACTCCCGAGTCACCAGCTGAACGTAGCCTCTTGTTAGCTTACTGCTACTATTAGACACTGCGCCCACTCTGTTGCCAGATTTCAGAGAAATAAGCAACCAGGTCTATGAAAACAAGCCCAAAGAAAGCAACACATACATGTGTAATTTTAAACCAAAACTAAGTCCTCAGGATGACTTTAAGACGTGAACATGGTCATTTTTGTTTTGTAACATTAAATAAAATTATTAAAAAAAATGCCAATCCCCGATTTTTTTCTCCCGATTCCAATCTTTTGAAAATTACGTGATCGGCTACGAACCGCGATCAAGTGATCCGATCGGGACTTCTCTAATTTCACATCACAAGTCACAGCAGCCAGAGGTTCTGACTGCACGGGTGGGTTGCCACATCAATTCTGACCAGCCTCTCTCTCTCTCGATAGACCTTTTAACTAGCTTACAGAGAGTTAATCAACATGGAGCACTGGAGATAGCCCCTACATTTGGAGACACTGAATCACCTGTCAACTCTTAGGCTCTGTGACCGAGAGTTGACCGGTCATAACACTGAGAATATCCACATATAAGTGCAGCAGCACATTCTTTAAAGGAGATAACAGAGTCAGGGTTGGTTATTAACGTCAACAGGCAATAAGGTCAAATATCTAGGAGTAAAGACAGAAATATTCCCTCACAAGCTCAAGCTCACCTTTCCCAGAGGTATGGACGGAGGAGATGTGGCGGACGAAACAAGAAGATAGACTGCAAAGCTGGGAAACAGGGCTGCAAAGTGTGTTCATCCACTTCGGATTTATCGGTCTTCAAAATGGTGTGTGTGTGTGTGTCCAAATACCTTGTCCTGGACATAGTTTCTACAGTAAACTGTGCAACAGTACAGTAGGCCCACACAAACTGAAGAACACCGGTTCTTTGGGAACACTCAAATTATTTAAAATCAGGAGACTAAATACGAACATTATATGCAGACACAGACGTGGTTCAGAAACACAGAAATATTAGAAAACAGACCATTAAGGCAAAACAAATCTAGTTTGATGGATGCTGTCAAAACTCGTGTGTGTGTGTGTGTGTGTGTGTGTGTGTGTGTGTGTGTGTGTGTGTGTGTGTGTGTGTGTGTGTGTGTGTGTGTGTGTGTGTGTGTGGGTGTGTGTGTGTGTGTGTGTGTGTGTGTGAGTGTGTGTGTGTGTGTGTGTGTGTGTGTGTGTGTGTGTGTGTGTGTGTGTGTGTGTGTGTGTGTGTGTGTGTGTGTGTGTGTGTGTGTGTGTGTGTGTGTGTGTGTGTGTGTGTGTGTGTGTGTGTGTGTGTGTGTGTGTGTGTGTGTGTGTGTGTGTGTGTGTGTGTGTGTGTGTGTGTGTGTGTGTGTGTGTGTGTGTGTGTGTGTGTGTGTGTGTGTGTGTGTGTGTGTGTGTGTGTGTGTGTGTGTGTGTGTAAAATGTAGACTAGGCCTAATCAGAATAATTTCAAGTCCAGATTCAATGTTGTTTGCATAAGTATGCTATATTTTCCGTAAAGTAAATTTCAGGATAACTTTGCGAATTTTGTTTGTTTGTTATGAGTTTTAAATTGATTGAGAGAGAGAGGTCTGCTTAGTTGCAATACTGTAGTTTATGCAATTTAGGCCTATAAATTGTTTATGTAACTTATGTGCCAGTGTGTCCATGGTTTTGAGTCTGTGTGTGTTGAGCGCAGCGCCGTCTACATTTTGCAGTACAGTAACTAAAGTAGGACTAAGCATACTTGTAGTTTCTGTGGACCTGTCTGCCCGTTTTGTGAGTGCACGCGTGCGCGGCATTGTTTGGGATTACCTAATTAAAATAGCGGTCCCCCAGTAAAAAAAATCCCCACTACACCACTGCTCAGGAAGGTCCTCCTTAATCGTCTAGGAACAATGTAACTGCTCCATTTCTCTGTAATAAATGCCCCGAGTTATTACGGTTATTTGTGAGGGTGAAGCCAGGGCTCGCATCTTCCACGTTTGGATGTGTTGACAACTCTTTTAGTTAGGATGATTTAGATTTGTCACAGCGGTTCTAATTTAAAAGCAGCCCCTAATGCCTGCCATTACACAGACTCCAGCAATTACACAATGATGATTTTACGGGAATAACTTGCTAATGTGAAAATATCCATGTTTTTTCTCAATCATCTTAGTTCATTTTTTTATTCAAGCCTGCTAAATTGAAAACATAATACACAACACATACAGGACAAAAGTTGATGTAGCAGACGTGCCCATATGGCAAGCCGTTTAAGTAGTTAATGCACATCCTTTATATCAGACAGCAGTTTCCTCCACTAGTGGAATTAGCCGCTTACTTAGTGCCAGCACTTATGGCGCATGTCCACAACAGGTCCTCGCTCGGCTTCGCTCTGTATGGCTAGGCCTTGTTATGCCTTATTAGGACTGGCTCACTTCATGCTGCGTTTCCATTACAGTTTAGTAGCTTTGGCAGTAACTATAGTAACACAGTGTAGGCGGAGCCCTAACGTCATCTTCAATGAGAACCACAGAAAAACAACATCAGCCGTTAGCTGTTAGCACTCAAGCTCACAGCTCCTCATATCTGTTCAGAAACTAGACAAAAGTTAAACAAGTACAAACCACAGACTGCCTGTGTCATGGTGAATACAGTCGCTGGTTTATTTATGTCTGTATAGGCCGTTGTTGTGTGTGTGGACGGTCGGAGCATATACGTTAGCTTAGCCGATCTCCATTTAGAAAACACGCATTTTAAAAGATTTCAGAGTTTTACGGGGCGTGGTTTGCAATTCGCTCAGCCAATAGAAATTGGTACTTTTTTGGTACTTTCTTTGGTACCACCTCTCTAGCAGGCACTAAAAATGGGGGTAAAAGTTCCCGGCACTAAGTACTCTTTTTGGTGTGAACGCAATACTAACGGAACTAATTGGGAAAAGTACTTTGGTGTGAACGCGCCTATTGGCTCTCTGTCAGCACTGGCTGGTCACACTAGTTTGGCATTCTGTCTTACTGGATGAACAAGAATTCTTCAAAAATGTTGCCTTGACTACTAAACATGTGAGCTGCAACTTGCTTCCTCTAGAAGTAGAATTTCCTAACGCCAACAAAGGTAACTAGTGTTCAACAAATAAAACAGGACGAAGACAAAAAAAAGAATTGTGATAAGTTGGTATTTTTTTTTTAACTAGAGAGCTAATAGGAAGCCTCAATTCACACTTAGTCCCCTCGTGATCATTAGCATTTAATTCACCTAGTTCAAACTTTTAACTGCTTTTAGCTCATTAGATTTAAAGGCTTTTTTCCTTTTCTCTTCCCTTTTTTTAGATCCATGTGATGAGGGAGGTTGCCAACATGGCCCAAGAGAAACTGGGGGTGTCCTGTGAGGTCATCGATCTGCAGACCATCCTGCCCTGGGACGTTGAGACTGTTTGCAAGGTAAGGGAAACACACATTCAAACACAATCACAGCCACTTTAGCAAAAATGCTTCTGAGGAACCATTCATAGTGGTGTTTCTGTCTGGTGCCTTTTTAACCGATATTCTAAAAATATTTTGTATCAAAGTCTGTGTATAGCTCTATTTTTATGCTTGGTCGCTGAGTGTGTAGCCATGTTGTGCATTCCCAAGTGATCACTCTACAATAGACAACCATTTAGCATAAATAATGTTTCTGTAGATGTGTTTATTGTGGCGCAGAGGCATTATTTCTCTAGACTGTGTGGTTCTCTTTGGTGCCTGATAAACAGGATTCCTTCCGCAGCCAGTAAGACTTCTACAAAAAAGTCCACGGCTCTCACCAAAACAAAATATTTCATTTCGGAAGGATTTTTAGATGTTTTCCAGTGGGTATTCCATCTTTGTTTATTTTGAAATAAGGGAAGGAGCACAATGCAAGACAGTTTGGGGAACAGTGGCGTCTTTCCTGGTCACCGTTGGCGACTGACTGGTCTGGTCAGACCAGTCAGTAGACTAAACCATGTTATGAAATGCTCTTTTGATATGAAAACCAAAAAGTGTCTTGAGAAAAACTTGAAAGAACGCTTCATGCTGCTTTCTCAATGGAGCTTGAATATGTCACCCACTGCATCTTGTGTCAAGACGGTTGGCTTTAGGCAGCTTAATCACCAGATACATTTTTAACTTTGGAATAGCACCCATTGACTAGAGTGGCCGCGATTGCTAAAAACGCCGCAGCGCAGACGGTCCTGGTGGGATTAGGGGGTTAGTGAATGTGTTTTTTTCTTCTTTTTGGCACTCCATTAAAACCACTGCCATGAAATTGGATAGTGTTTATGTGCTGCTTAGTGGGCCTATTGCCAGACCTGCTACCTCGGGCTTTTCACCAACATCTCTTCTTGTCTTACCCATCAGCCAATTTCCCAACAACCCTGCTACACACCCACACACATATCCTGATATCTGGCAATTAAAGGGGTCCTGTTATGCTATTTTTCAGGTTAATATTTGTATTTTGTGCCTCTACATGTCTCCATGCTTTAATGTTCAAAAAGCTCTTTATTTTGCTCATACTGCCTGTGCTGCAGCACCTCTTTTCACCCTCTGTCTGAAACCAGAGCCCAGTTTGCCTGATTGGTTAGCTGTGCGGCTCTGTGATGAATGGTCAACCGCTTAAAGATGCCCCACCCCTTAGCCATATAACTAAAGCGCGAGTGATGTGACTATGTTAGGGAAGTAAAAAGGAGTCCAATTTAGGCTTTTCCAGGCAGGGGGGAGTGTGTGGGATTAAAACTCCCTCTGGAGAGTCCTTTACGTGCACAAAAACCTATAGAACACACTACAGGAAAGGGAAAACCCAAAGAGCATAATAGGGCCCCTTAAATCACTGTCGATGCATTACATAATATACTGATATCCCTAAAGCCCTTTTTATCCTGGCGTGTTCTGCTGGCTGTGCACAGAAAGAGCATTTTCCATCAAGCTATTATTCAATCTCAGAGAAGGCACATGATGAATTCAGGACTAAATCATGATTTTATCTCTCCCACTAATGCATAAGAATACACATTAACGGCCTGTATTTTAATCTTTTAATTAATCTGGAGCAGCAAATATCCAGATGTGTACTAGGCAGAATGAAAACAAAGCTTGCATCCGTCAATGCTAATAAAAGCTGGTGGAATCCACTCGGGTTCGATGCCACAACAGTATCTTATCCTGCCAATGCCAGAGCTTTAAGGTCTGCTGACCAGCTGCTGCTGATAGTGCCCAAGACCAGGCTCAAAACCAGAGGGCACCGAGCCTTCGCAGCAGCTGGCCCCAGGCTCTGGAACACTCTACCCCTCCATGTGAGGTCGGCCCAGACCATAGGGGTTTTAAAATCTACGCTTAAAACACACTTCTTCTCCCTGGCCTTTTAGTCAGAGCGGAGCACGACTCCTGACTTTTCCCTGTGTTTTCTATATATCTGTTGTAATTTATTGTCTTTTATTATGAATGTAGTAATGTGTTTTTAAGTGATTGTAGTATTTATTACATGTACAGTACTTTGGCCTGACCAAAAATCGCTTTTAAATGTGCTTTATAAATAAACTTTGATTTGATTTGAATGCATACAATGTGCTTAAGACATAATGCTCAGATAACCACTGGGGTCCAAAGGTAGGCATGTCTGACATTTTTCTTTTGCAGCTCTTGGCATACATCTAGTTTGTGTTGCTACATCCTCTTGTAGAATTAATCTAAGTTGGTCACAAATGTTTTGGACCAGGATATGTAGGGTTTGTTTGATTGCTTTTAGTTTTCCTGTTATGCATATGATGGATGGAGTTGGATCTGAAACGATCAGTCCATTAATTGCCTTGCCAATTAATAGAAATGTAATCATATGGCAACACTACACACACGTACCAGAATACGTTGTGTGTCGAAAAATAAATACTATTTAGGCCAAAAAAAAATTGTACTTAGTTCATCAGAACTCTTTAGTTTGGTTTGCAATCCGCCCAGCCAATCAGACATGGGAACCTCTTTCTCCCATGAAAGTACCTGCTCTCTAGCAGGGACTGAAAAGGGGGTGAAAAGTACTCCGGTGTGAAAGTGCCTAATTTCCAGAATACATTTTGAATTTGGACAGTATTATTTTTAGGATTTCATAATACGGCAACATGATTTAAATCAGGAAAAAGCTGAAAAATGGGAAAGAAAACAAATATGTGTCTGATAACTAAGCTGTTCTCCTACTTGGCCCTTTAACAGTGTTGATAATGCATTTGTTGTGTGGATTATTTGTATTACAACATTTCCAAAAGGGTTCTCAGATCCCTAAATGTGATGGGTTGCAGATTTTGGGGTTTAGGACATTGTAAGTGGATTTTTTTAGGATTTTCGAAAAATTAATAGTTATTGATTTAAGGGAGATGACGGTAAGCAATTGGCAAATAAAGTTATTGTTAAGTGCAGCCCTCAAATGTTTTCAATCAGCTTTGTTCATACAGTGTAGGTTTGATTTATGCTGTGTACTTTACGTTAACTGTTTGTAGGCAGAAGTCACGTTTGCATGGGTTATAGTCCTTTGCAGTCATGCTTTGCTAAATGTATAAAAAGAAAACCAGGCGTTTTGAACTCAATAACCCTGCACAGTGGTGCCCTAACTACTGGGCGCTGCACGGATGGTTCTGTGGCCGCAGCTCTGCTGATGCTCAGCTTTGTCACACAGCAACACACCCATGTAGAACTAGTTCAAGTGGAATATCTAGAAACGGCAACATTTTAGGGATATGGGTAACGATTATCTTTATTACAGATGCATCTGTATCTTGTTTTTAAGGACGAATCAAAAAGGTGCAACTCTCCATGCATTTTCTAAGTAAATATATTGGTTGACCTGTTTTCCATTGATTGTATTTCCTCCGTAACATCAACACACACTACATTTTACCTTTAGCAAAGCTCTCTAGGTTAATGTGCTAACGAAATATGTGTAGAGCTGACTATCTTTTTTGAAATGGTATTATTACTGTACTTAACTGGGACAGTGCACATTATAAAAGTGAACAGAGTTAATTATATGGCCAAGAAGCTATTTTTCATCTGTAGTCCCTGAACAGATGTTGTACATTATTGTCTAGGAGTCAAATAGAATATGAAATAAGCAATATCCAGAAAAAATACTTGGATTCAAGCAAATCATTAATACAAAATATTTGATTTATTTGACTGTCATGGTCCTGCAGCACTACTTTAAAAATCATTGAGGGAAATAAACTGTGGATAGAAAAAGAAAGTGTCTGATGATTGATAAATCTGTTACTCATACCCACCCCTTGTGAATATATGGAAAGCATTTTCTTAATACTTAAGCGATTAATTGATTACTTAAATTGTCCAAAATTAATTTACTGTTGATTGCCTAATGAAGTAAATCCTACAGAGGCTGTTTATGTCAAGACATCAGTCATACATTTACATTTGTTTCTACTTATAGTAGAAAAGGCATGGCATAGTGTAAAAACCTCAAAAGTAAATCAATGTTGTGCAGCTTTTTAAAGGCCTTTATCCTCTGAGAAATATTTTGTTGGGACTAGTTCTATTCTTAGCTTTAGATAGGGAGTAGCCATAACATTGAGTCCACTCTTTAATTCAAAAAGATGGTTCACCTGGTGTCAGCTTTTCCGGCACTGCACACATCTCTGCTAAGCTGGCCTTTTGCACCGCTTATTAACTGGCCGTCAGATGCGGTGAGTGTGCCGCCAGTAAGATATGCCGCATCCGGCCGCTGGCAGAAAATTAAAATGTCCTGTGACTCACATTCAACCGGCATATCTTTCAGTCAAGGGTGTGTGTGTGTGATGCGTGCCGAGCTAATTTATATGAAGCAGGCCTGTTTTGAGCATGGATGTTCAGAATGAATGAAAAATATTGTGTCTTTCTTCGTGAGAGATCATTAGGCTAAGACATGCCATCTTTCTGTTATCTGTGGGATCCATTCTGGCAGCCACCATCTATACTTGGATCTAAATATATACAACCTCGCTCATTGAAAAGGAAATCATGGGCAGAAACGCTGTTAACGTAGAGAAAAAGTGGGTGTATATTGTTTTGACCTGCTGTCTAGAGCGGTCCAGAAAATATAATAGTTGTTCTTTATGACAAGAGCAAAATGGCAGGTTTACCTTTGCCAGATCAATGGCTCAGATGATATGCTGTGGAAAGTCTCATGGACTGTGCCTATATAAATGTAGTTGTGTAAAGATGCTCCCATACCCACATCCTGCATAAGAGCTTCTTAATTCCTCTGTGACCTTTATTGTTGTTCATATGGACACTTGGCCAACATTTTTGTCCGTTTTTTCCACGTTTGTATGACTTGGCTTCTAATTTGCTTGTCATAATTATAAAGACATTTCTGCTCTCATTATTGTATTAGTCAATTGCGGCTGATTCAGCCTCAGGTTTTCCAGATTACAGATCCGGCCAGTTAAGCGTCAAGAGTGGCTCGCCAAGGCCAGTATGTTAGTTATTGGTTCTTTAAATATGATTGGAGGTGGCACTTCCCGATGCGCCACACACAGTTCGTTTTGCGGCAGCTACTTGACCTCTTAAAAAAGGCCTCTTATTTTCCCCTCATTGGTTCTCCACTTACTGTAACTCATGACTGTGCGGCCATCAAGCGCATATGTCCTTTTAAAACAGCCCTGGTCAGGCCAATCCCATTGGCTGATGCGGCCTATAATGAAGTTGCAATACTAGGGAAATTCCCACAGAAGGGCTCCATGTGCGCTTGTCATGAATTAAAGTGAACCTATCATGCTATATTTGAACAATATATTGTAGGGCCATACCTATATAAAGTTTTTTTTTCAACATACCAAACAGATCCTGCATTTTAGCCATGCCTCATTTCGCTCCATTTGCTCTTTCCAGCCCTGTTTTTGCAAGGGCTGATTCTGTGACGTAGCTTTAGTGCAAATGAGCTGCAGCTGACCACGCCCCCCTGCAGGAGAGGGGAGCGTGCTTTGAGATCAGCTGCTGGGCTTTCAGAAGAGGGGGAGAAAAAGAGATCTCCGTCCTCCGTGTTTTATTCTTGTATGATTATATAGTCGTTATTCCTTTTTGTTTTAAAGCTCAATAAATAACAAAGAAGACCTTTGACCTGCACTTTTCTAATTTTGTCTGGAAGATTTAAACTTTAACGGACATGTTGACCGGCAAAAAAAAATCTAACTGAAACTCTGCCGCACGGTCCCCTCGTCCCTTGGAAGAGGCAGAGAGGTGGGTGTTTGTCATCTGCTGGTGGACTACCGGAGATAATTACAGTGCTTGCCTCGACGGGGAGGGATTTCATTGAATCAGCAGCAGGAGGCGCAAACGCTTGCCTCGGGGAGGGAGAAAAAGAGCCACAGCGGAGAATAAACAGAAGGGCAAACATGGCAACCATGCACGGGAAGTCTTCTCTGCTGCTTTTGTGGCAGACTACAGCGCCACTTACAGGCCTGGCATATGTACTACAGCGTCTCCAGCGCTTTCGAGCGGCAATGGCCGGCCGTGGCCCAACCTCTCATTCCCCTGATAGGTGGAGAGTTGGCCATATAGGCGGAGCTCCTCGTTCCTGAGTCAGAGAATTTAAAAAGTATATCACGTCAAACTAGGAGGGCACTCTGAAAGCTCAATCAAATAATTTGTGTTTCCGCTATGTGCTTTGGATCCGATCCAAAATGAAATGTGTTCAACTGTGTCTGAGTCTTTGGCCCAGGCGTAACCCTTCAACAAAGTTTCATGAAAGCAGTAATTTTATTTTAGGTAAAATAGGTTTGTCTTTTTTTATAGCTCATATTTTATATTTTTCAAAGAGTCAAGTTAAAAAAAATTGTTATATGGCAGATGAGAAGAGATTGTTCTGTTGACTCCACTGCCTCAAAGCTGGCAGCTAAGTCATCTGGTTTTATTTATTTGTAAAGTAAGATGGCTACATTTTTGTTTTGTTAATTTTGCCATCTGTAATGTAGAACCTGATATAATTCCACACACTATAGGAGAAATAAAGTAGGTGGTAGAGTTTGAAGAACTGCCCTTTGTTGTGTAGTCTGTTGCGCTTGCGTGTAACTACTGTACATGTTGAATTGAAAAGTTAAATTGTCATTTTGAATAGAAAGTGACAGCCCCAATCCATCCTGATCAATGTTTTACAACGAGTTATAACTACTGCTTTTGTGGATTATAGTTCACCATGTTACAATAGAGAACTGAAAGCATACTTATCTTTATTTATTTGATGTATTTATTCAAATACTCAGCATTAATACTAATACTTTTACAGAACAGTAACTGCACTATAAACAGTGGGCCAAAAGGCTCTCACTGTAAGGAGTGCTAATATCTTCTTGGAAAAGCTGTTTTCATAGCCTCTGCTGTGTTTTATCTCTTAGTTACTCACTGAGCACATAGCTGTAATTTTTCTTTTTGCCTCCCCATCATTTCTGTATTTCTTCACTCTCCTAGTATTATTGGACCCATCCCTCAGATTTGTGTTCATTTCAACAACGGTGAGTAAGTCAGTCGAGACATGTCCTCTTAGCAAGTCGGCGCAAGTCCCATCTGCTCCCATAAAACACCTTAAGTCATAATCCATCTAAAATCTGTCATTTGGGTTTCTAGCGCTCATCCCCTTAAGGCCTGTAAGGTAAACGTTTGTATCCCTCCACCGCAGAACAGCAATCACCATTTGGTCTCCAAACACAGTGGTCTGAAGACATTATCTCTACATTTCACTTCAGACCCTTTTGCACCTGTGTTCTGTGTTCATAAAAGTTAATTATAGTTTATATAGCCAAGGTCTTTAAAGCCAAACTGGAATTCAGCAGAAATTGCCAAGCCTAATATTCAAATCAATGGCTGCTTTTCTTGTGATTTGCAGCTATTGTTCAAACCTGTCAGAATTCTGAATCAGAAGTCCTTTATTCGTCAGCAGGGAAATGTACAATGTTGCAGCAGTCACGAAATGCAGAAAGTAACAAATTATATAGAGGCAAGCACACAGTAATAAAGAGAAATCAAATAAGTACACATCCAGTGGCGAGCCGTCAGGGCTCTCTAGGCCCTCTGTGAGGGCCTAAGATATTCTAAAAAATAATATTTGAAAACATAAAAAAAAAAATAACTTGATTTAATTGTATTTAAAATAACATTTCCAAATAAATAAATCCTTCGAATCTGCCTGTTCAGTTTCTGTTAGAATGTGAAGGGTTAAATGCCGTCTCTGCGAGTTACTGTGAAGACGGGAGAGCTTGTCGGTCCCTCTCTATATTCACAGAGGGTCCGCTATAGTAACTCAACGAGAGAGTAATGTCAAATGACAGTACAATTGACCAATCATATCTTCCCTTCCAAATAGGCGGGCTTTATTTTCGCGGACTTTATGACAAGTTCCGCCCGCTGTGAAACGTTTCTTGTTTCCATAGCAACAACAACTGTCAACAGCGGAAACTCGCCTTCAAAATAAAAGCATGCCAAATTACACTTAAGACATACAACTGCAACGAAAGTAACAAACACAATGCAATATCCTTTTCAATTTCAAAGAAAACAAATTGGGTTATTTACAGGTGTTGTTTTGTTTTCTTTTGTTTTTGTTTTGTTTTGTTGTTTTGTTCACTATGCAAGTGGTGCAGTGACGCGTCGTAAAACCCGGAAGTATGCTGCGCACGGATTCCCTCGACAAAAGAGCAATGGGATTTCTCCATAGGATTTTGGAAAATAGCTCGAAATAAGGTCTGTGGAAAACGAACCTGTTAGATAAATGCACGTTTTGTTCAGCCGCATAATATCCACATGTCTACCCTACTTTTCTTATTTTCGAATCATAAATCTAATCGATAGATTTATGATCGATACATTTATGATTAGCATAAGTTCGTTCATGATGGCTCACTTCAGTGATAGTGATGACATTGTTTGCAAAATTATTAACAGTCATTTTCAAGATTGAGTTACAAGGATAAACTGGAGTGGCAAAGGGATGGGGGGGGGGGTCAGAGGGCCTAGGTATAAAAGTCACGGTTCGCCACTGTACACATCCATTGAACAGAAGTAAGTAACAGCATTCCAAAAGTAAGTGAACAAACATAAAGTAGCAGCAGGTGATGTAAATAATAGTGTGTATGAATTAAAAAGTGTATACTGCACGTAGAGTATAGTAGAGTACTACTGTTGAAAGGCTGAGTGAGTAGTAGTGTAGTGGCAGCCAGTAACAATACATCAAAATAAATTGTAAAACTGTATATACTTCACAGACGTGTTATTGCACATTGGTAGTTTCTAAGGTTGTGTAAAATCATGCCAAAGTGCTCATCATTAAACGTTGAACGTTAGAACATCTTGATTTGATGAAACAATTCCTGTGTATATGTATTCGGGAGCCATGCCAAATTGGATGCTCTTCTATCAGGACTTAAGCTGAGACTCCTGCTCATTGTCCTCTTTAAATGGGTGTAAAACATTCTCCCTCATTAACTGTGTGACCATTGGCCCCCGCCTCTGTGACTGCAGGGCCTCCTGGATCCCAGCCCTCCCACTGATGCAACCGATTTGGCTGAACCTACTCAACCTTCATAAAACATATGTAGACATACATAAGGACTGTTAAGGACTGTATTTTAGCATATACATACATTTCTGACCAAGTCGATAACAAAAGCAGAATCCAATGAATGGTTAAAAGAGGAAGTGGGGCTGTTATAGGGGAGGGGCGCTTACGGAGAAGAGTGCAGCAGCATCTGTTCTGATTCTTGGAAGTGATGCAGGTTGCAATGTATGTGTTCTGAGTGCTTTGTGTTGACTTACCATAGAGATAAGACCTCCTTATCAAGGCTCCGCTTACCCCATCACTTTCTCTTAATGGTTACAAGCCGTACTGTGTGTCCTGAGCCAAAGGCGGCTGGTAAACACAGAGTGTAAAGACGCAAGTGGGAGTCAGGCAGGACACGGTATCTTCTGATGTGTTTGTTTGTCATGCGCTAAGGTGGAAAAAGAAATGAGAGCAAATGGAGTCACGAGTGTTTTCTTCTCAATGTCAAGTTCAACAAGTTGTTATAGGCTTGACGGATGTGGTTATGATTGTTTTTTTTAACAAAATGCTTATTCAACCATATGCAGATCAATTTTACATTGTTGAGATAGAAAAACAAACAATTACTTACAGTTCGGCAAACACAGATAATTATTAGGGCCGGGACTTTAACGCGTTAATTACGATTAATTAATTACACAAAAATTAACGCGTTAAAAAAATTAACGCATTTTTAATCGCACTTATTTTTGCACAGCGGAACGTTTCTCACTGGATGAGTTTCAGGCGTACCGATTATACTGGAGCACCAACTAACGTTCATGACTTCAGCATGGGACTTCAAACAACAACAAACCACGGTGATCAATAGTCAAACATGAACGAACAAGCTGATGAGACTGCTTTGGTCGGCCCCGTGGATGGGACATTTTGTTTTAAATAACGGACGGATGGAAGCGTCGATAAGAGCACGGTTGTGTGCAAATTATGCAAAAAAGAATTTGCATATCACCGCAGCACATCAAGCCTAACCTATCACCTAAATGCAAAGCATGTAGCAGCTAGCGTGGACGTTAGCCCGACTCCGAGTGCAAGGAACCACACCCTGACCCAACCCACACTCAACCAGATGACTGGTTTCAGGGCCAGGATAAGTCAGTCCACGTCTGAGAGAATAACCAGCTCACTGGATTGTCACTGGGCTCGACATTAAGGACTGCCCGATGGCCCGGGGCCATCTAGTATTTAGCTCGGGCAATGAAGCCTCACCTGCTGGTTGCCCGATCGGGCAACCTATTATCCCAGTATCATGCAGCTCGCGGATCCAGTAATGAGTGACCCGACAGTAAAACTAAACATATCTACAGTATAACTAGTTTAGGTAGTTTGAGAGGTAATTAAAATAGCTACGTGTGATATTCTAACCTGAAGTGTGTGTTACTTTTGTTCCGCTCACCGCTGCATGCGATCATGCAGAGCTGCGTGTCGAGTCTCGAGTAGTCAGCAGCAGCTGATCTCTCTCTCTCCAGTCAGATTAGACTTCACTCGCGTTTATGTCCATATCGATCAGATCCAGCTAGTTCTAGCTAATGATAGGACTACCTGCTTATTAAAAGACAACTACACAATAAGTGTCGCTATGCAACTGGATGAGGCCACAAAGTATAGCACAGCATTATGCATTTGTTTACATGCCCACCGGAACCCCAGGCATTACCAACAGATCAACGCACAATCAACCCACACAGGACATCTCTTTCTCCACATTAAGTGTTAGACATTAGAGTTGACTATTCTTGTCTGTCACATAAGTGGCTCAACTGAAGCGGTATTGCTCTAAAGGGAAATTATTTTGACCGAAGATATTTAGATTTGCCGGCTAACGGGAACTCTGACGTGTGCTTCGCGGATGCGCTCGGCTCCTCTCGACTGCTGCTCGGGTCTGCTCGGTCAGCTTCCGGATGAGGAGGCATTCGTTCGACCAACTTACAGTAGTTAACATTACAAACATTTTTAACAGGGGCCATAATAGTGTAAATAATGTTTGTTTTGGCAGTTATAACTGAATGTAATGTTTTCTACTTTTTTCCATCTGGGAAGGCATTTGCCTTCATCAGATAGAAAGTGTTTTGACCAACAACTTAAGTATTTCTTAAAGCTATGCAGGGCATGCAAGCGAGCAAACACAAACAAGAACAAACAAACAAGTGAAATGAAGAATACAATTGAAATTGTACAATATAATATTGTGGTGGTTCATCTTATAATTCAGTCTAGAGAATGCACCAGACAGCATCTAAGACCTGCAAAAATTAAAAAATGTCTAGGGGGAGGCCCCCCAAACCCTTCGTGCCATTTCGTCCACATGCATTTTTCAGGGCAATCTCTATTGGGCTCAGGGCCATCTGTAAATTAGCTTAGATGGCCCTGTGCTTAAAAATGCGATTTTAAAAAATGCGATTAAAAATGCGATTAATTTCGATTAATTAATTACAAAGCCTCTAATTAATTAGATTAATTTTTTTAATCGAGTCCCGGCTCTAATAATTATACATCATGGTATCTTAAAAGTTACATCCAAACAAAGAGGAATGAGAGAATATTGAATCGGCAACACACAAATAAATAAAAAATAAACTAGACTTAGTTTTGTTCAAGTCCAACCTTATATCGTTATAGCACCTTTTCACAATTGTAGCCCAAAATGATCAATTATGGCCAATATTTCTGTACGAATCCCTTCCCACAATGACTTCAGCTTCGGGCAGTCCCAAGAAATGTGAGTGTGATCTCCAATCTGTTTACAGTCCCTCCAACACAAATTTGTTAACCCTCCGTTATATTTTGAAACAATAAGAGGAGATCTAAAATATCTCATTTTTATTTTCCAACTAAATTCTTTCCATGAAGGGCTATTTGTTATTTTATGTCCCCTTTCACAGCCATCTTCCCACGAGTCGTCATCAATAATAACATTCATCTCCAGCTCCCATTTTTCCGTAATATCCAAAGTATTCCCTGACATGTGTCCTTGCAGACACAGGTATATTTGTGATACCATTTTTGTGACACTCTTTTCTTTCATAATCCTTATTAGTAACAATTCTATGGAAGTGGGTGTTCGCTTAAGTGTGTTCCATTCTCTGTGACATTAAATAATTTCTCAATTGCAAGTATCTATAGAAATCATGAGAACCTAAGCCAAATGTATCTTGTAATTGTTTAAATGAACAAAAAATGTCACCCTCAAACATTTGGTCTATTATAATAAGTCCTTTCCGCGCCCAATTCCTAAATCCTGTATCCAGTTTACTTGGCCTAAAGTCCCCATTCTTTGCAATCTCCATCACCCTTGAAATTGTTAGCGGTGCTTCCACTTTTTCTCTCACTATTGACCACACTTTTTGGGTGCACTTCATCCATTCATTCTCTACCCCAAGTTTCCTCCAGCTCTTTTGTCGCATAAATGGCAGCATCTCAAGAGGCATTAATGGGCATGATTCCTTCTCTAATTCCAACCAAGTCGTCTCCCCATTTTGTGTAAGCCATTCAACCATACTACACAGTTGTGCTGCCCAGTAGTACAACTTCAAATTGGGAAGATTGAGGCCTCCTTCATTCTTTGAATATGTTAACAGCTTCAATTTAATCCTAGGATTCTCCATAGGGTTGGAATTGAGGTTAGAGGATCACTAATATATAATATCACATCGTCCGCGTACAACGATAGTTTGTGTGTTCCTCCCCCCTCTTATATTCCATGGATTCTAGGGTTCTCCCTTATCATTTCTGCCAGTGGCTCTATACTAATCGCAAATAGCAGTGAGGAGAGAGGCGATCCTTGTCTGGTCCCTCTGTATAATTTAAATTGTTCAGATGTGTAACCATTAACGCGGACCTTGACACCGGATCAGAATTCAGAACTCTAACCCAATTAATCAAATCGGAATGAAATCCCATCTTCTCTAGTGTACATTCCAAATATAGCCAGTCTATCCTATCAAATGCTTTCTCAGCATCTAAGCTGAGAAGCATTGAAGACCGCTTACTTTTCCGTGCCATTGACTTTATATTTAGGGTTCGTCTAATGTTATTTCTTCTTCAATTTCCTCCTTTGTGATTGGTTCCACCATCGTTTTTGACTCTTGTTCACTTAATTTAGGTAAATTCAATCCACCAAGGAAGGTTCTAATTTGTCCTGCTTTATCCTCTACCACTGGCGAGTCATAGAGTGCTTTATAATAAATAGAAAAGGCTTCCGCTACTTCTTTAGGGTGAGTCACCATTTTTTTCTTGGAGGGACTCATAATCTTCGGAACTATCCTGGTTGCTTGTGTTTTACGTAACTGAAATGCTAATAGCCGACTCGCTCTGTTTCCTGATTCATAATATCTCTGATTAGCAAATCGTAAAGCACCTTCGGCTTTATATGTCAATAAGTCACTCAAATCTCGCCTGCACCGGTCAAGAGCTTTCAGGGTGGATTCTTTTTGTGTCCTTATGTGTCTCGCTCCAACTCTCGTATGCAAGTTTCTAAATCTAATTGTTTCTTTTCACGTTCTTTTTTCAATCTTGAGGAGAGGGCAATTATTTTCCCCCTAAGAACTGCTTTCGCTGCCTCCCATACTGTCGATACCGAAACTTCTCCATTATCATTATGTTCCAGATAATTATTCAATTCTTCTCTTATACTTTGTACCACCTCTGGGTTATTTAATAATGAAACATTCAACCTCCAGTATCTATAATACTTCTCCTCTTCCAACTTGATTGACATTACCACTGGTCCATGATCTGAGATGGTAGTGGGTTCAATGTGACAATCTGTGACTTTATGGGCATCCTGTTTGGAGACACAGAAGAGGTCAATTCGGGAGTAACTCTTGTGCACTTTTGAAAAAAATGTAAAGTCCCTGTCTCTAGGATGTTGTAAGCGCCATATATCTGTGAGCACAAGTTCCTCTATCATGTTACATAATGCTTTAGCTTTTCGTGTTTGTGGTCCTAGTACAGGTGGTTGTTTGTCTATTCTTTGGTTCACAACACAATTAAAATCCCCCCCGACTATGATTATTCCCTTTGCGTTGTAAAGTGTTGCAATTTCTTTAAAGAAGCCGGGATCTTCTTCATTTGGAGCATATCAATTCAAAATAGTTATATTTACATTCCCAATTGTCCCCACCACCAAAACATGGCGTCCCTTTTTGTCTTCATGTACTTTCTCTGGAACAAAACATAACGACTTATGACACAAAATTGCTACTCCTCTTTTTTTTCCTCCTCCACATGAGGCACTGAAAACTTGCCCCACCCATTCCCTTCTCAGCTTTTTGTGTTCCTCTGCACTCAAATGGGTCTCCTGCAGTAGTGCTACTGAGTAATTCAATCTCTTCAATTGACTGATAATTTTCTTCCTCTTTATGGGGTGCTTGATTCCTTTTACGTTATAACTAATGCAATTCAATGTATTCATATTATGACCAGTAATTTAAATGAACTATTAAACCTGCATTGTGTCTTGTTCTTTGTTTCAAACCCCACTTCAGTGTTTTGCCAACTGTAAATTGAAATCCAGGTGCTTATCCTCCTTATACATATGTTTGCCGAACAACATTGAACAATAATAACCAATAAATGATAGAACAGTATTACACTTTGCAATAAACAATGATGAACTTCCAAGTGCCTGGTAGAATGCCTCCAGTAGAAAACAAAAAAGGCATCCCACCCCCCATATGAATTGGGCAGAGAGCTCCAGCTCTCTGGGAAAAACGCACAAAGTGCGCATGCAGGTTGCCCTGGTTTGTAGTCCTCGTCGCCTTGACTGCAATACTCTAGCCAGAGTTTGCGGTATTTGCTCCCCCCCTCCCTGTTCAGACCCTATTCATATACACATATTATCCTTGCCATCTTCACTTATTTTATCAAATTATCCATGTCCGACAAATTATTATCATGAGTCAATCAACCCCACAGTCTGTTATATCCCCTGTATTCGCGAATTATCACTTTACTCACGACCCTCATTCATTCCGTTGTCTCCGCGGATGATAGCTCTCACGTCTGTGGGGTTCAATTGCATCTGGTTCCTCCTCCGATTCTCCTGGGTCGACCACTTGTCCTGCGTCAACTCCCTCTCCAGTATGTCTCGTTCCTCAATTCTGGCGTCGACTCCAAGCTCTTTCAGAGTCGATTGTGCCTCGACCAGTGTGGGGAACACCCTCACTCCCGTGGCCAGGAAAAGCTTCAGCTGTGCAGGGTATGGTGACTGAGCCTTGATATTCTTCTCCTTCAGTTGCTTAATCACCTCTCGTACTCTCTTGCAAGTCCGGGGAGTAATCCTGATCAAAGTACACCCTCTGGCCCTCTAATTCAATGTCTCGTTGTTTCCATGCCTGTTGCAGTATTATTTGTTTGACACTGAAATCCAGGAATCGCACAATGATGGATCTCGGCGGTGCTGATGACTCTTTTGGCTTAGGAGCAAGGGTTCTGTGTGCTCTTTCGAGTTTAATTTCCGTATCTCCCGGAACCTTTAGCTTCGTGTGTAAGAGTGCGGTTATGAACAACAAACGTCATGTCGTCCTTCTCAGCTCCCTCTCTTATTCCGTACATCCTGATATTATTGCGCCGAAGTCGGTTTTCCATGTCATCGCATTTGCTGCTAAACTAGCCTCTCTCCTGAGTAAGTAGCCCACAGCCCTTTCTTGACGTATGCTTCTGTCTTCCGTGGCGCTCACTCTATTCTCTGCCGTTGTTATTCTTTCGTCCAGTTGCACTATTTGCTGTTTTATCTCAGTCATGGACGATTCCAGTCTGTTAAGTGACAGCTTAGTGTCCTTAAAGGACTCACTGTTTTCTTGTCTGAGTTTTCTCAACTCCGCTAGCATCTCTGATTCACTACCTGTTGGTTCCATGGATGGTTGGTTCGCTGCTCATGCTACGCATGCTGTCCGTTAACATTAGCTGCTTTTGGCTAGCTTTCATTTCCTCCTGTTTTCCTGTTTTCGCGTTCTTCTTGGTTTCTCTCTTGCCCTAGTTCATTGAGTTGGGGATTATATCATTCAGTCTAGTGTTCATTTTGTCGGATATCTCTTGGGTTTTTGGCTATTTTAATCACGGGTCTGACGGAGCTGGGAAATCAAACGTCTGCTCTTGGCATTACGTAACCGGAAGTCCGTTATGATTGTTTTTAATACCTCATACCATAATTATATGGGGTGAATAATTTGTGATTTTCAACTTGAGCAGAGCAGTGCACCATGGACTGAAGGAAAATATTCCAAAAATGACTACTGCACGTTAATATGGAACATAATCATTTAAATATGGAACTTTCAAAAAAATAAAATGTGATTGCCTGTATTTATGCAAAACTGACATGGCTTTGTCTGATGGAAGCAATCTTTTGATAATGAATAAAAACGGACTTTCTTTGCTTTTAACATTTTAACCATATTTAAATATTTATGACTAATAAAGTAGCATGGCTGTTGCTTTCAGTGGGAATATGAAGCATTTTAATGATTCACTCAAAATGACATTTTCAACCTCTTCTGAACATGGAACATTTAAGATAATATCAAAAAGTTCAAATGGAAGAATTATTTCAGTTAGCTTTTTAATAAGAAGATCAGTTTTCCTCGTACATTTTTTTATCTGGCAGAGGTTTTGTTTACCCGATTTGACTCAGGATTCTTCCGTCACATCTGGCAGAAGCAATTCTGGCAACTCAATAGTAGACATCAAGAGAGACCCTGCCCTCTGTTACAGAGTCACTGATGATGATGTCAGCCTGTTTCACAACATTAAGCATTACATTTCTTGTCAAATGAAAAGCTGTTCTTGTTAAGAAGCCAGAGAAAAATGACAAACTTCTATTTTACAAGTGCTCGTCACTTTCCCTATCCCACCACTTAAGAAGTCAGCTTTGAATTCCACCAACCATAGGGGCCTCATTAAACTTGTGTATCAGATTCAATCAAGTTTAATTCTAAAATGTTGCGGAACTCCTCCAATGAAGTCGGGTTGCTCAACAGCCACATGGAAATATATTTTAAAGTTTGCTGGCAAATGCTTGTTGAGAACTAGCTTTCTTCATCTCGTTTTTCATGTTGCTTTTGAACATGGCACAGCAGGTTGTATTTATCACAGAGATGATGCTGAAACCCACTCATTAAATGTGTACTCAACCTGCAGAGATCCATCTTTCCTCTTCAGTTGAGATATGGCAGCGTCTGGTGAACTAAACTGAACCAGGCGACATCTCTTTCTTCAGCCTCTGCTTCCTATGACCTTTGCATTTCTATGAAGGCCTACCATAGAACTGGAATGCCAATCTGATGAGCAAGATGGTCATTAATAATAATGATTTAGTACAGAAAACCATGACAACTGACACATGGCCTCCAGATGATGTCCCTGGACATTTTTGTTTCTGCTGCGAAGATGTTCCTGTTTCCATACACCAGTGCTATCTAAATAAGAGCAAGGCTACATGAAAAATGATCAGGGATGGCAGGGTAAAAGAGTGTTTCTGAAATTGTAACCATATGAGGGTTTTTTCTTGCAATAGTAATACCATACTATCTCTATCAAGAACAACAAGGAGAATTTAAGTTCCAGCGATAACAACTGAATTATGAATTGCATTTTATAAATATAAAATCTATTTTTAAAAAGATATGAGGAACTGTAACACATTTGAATGTTCCATAATATTAAAGGATTTTCATCATGTTAGCTGTCTCTTTATTTTACATCTGAATAAATATGAAAAAGGCCAAGGACATTATAATTTATTATTTTTCCCTTTGCTTTTTATTTTTGTGGAAATAGCCACTCACTGGCAGATTTTCCTTTTACATCCAATATCCGTCTCCTCTGTCCTTGTGATACTCATCACAAGGACAGTCATACTAAAACGATACTAAAATAAGCCATCGTGGTCAGTTATATTAAAGCATCAATTAAAAATTATTACATCTACTTCTATCAGTTCAATACATTCAAATAATGAATTATATGTATAGGTTTGAGGGAAGCCTTTCAAAGGCACACACATGTGGAAGGACAAAAGGATATAAAAGTGGTGCCATAAAGTTAAGAACTAGCCATTGGCAAAATTGATTTCATGGCACCATTGGTCAGTGGCCATGATGTATCACCATCTAACAACTTAGTTAGCTGATGACACTTCAAATGTTTTTGAATTCAACAAACTAGCCATACGTTCAAAACAAGTGGGTATTTAGTCCGTGGTGGATGATCTGTAGACTTTGTGCTGTCAATCGGGAGCTTGTTCCACCATTTTTTGAGCCAGGATAACAGAGGTGTTTTTTGTTTAGGAGTCTTGGATCCCACTCACGGTGAGGAAGTAGCGAGCCGATTTGCTGATGAGAAGATGTTCACTGCTGGAGTGTATGGTTAAATCGTGTCCTGGATGTAAGAAGGGCCTGATCCCTTCGCAACACAGTTTGCCAACATCTAGAAACAGATGGAGAATCTTATTTGTGTGAGGGCTGTAGGCAAACTATTTTTTCAAGATGAAGTGAAATTATGAAAAACCTTGATTTGTGCCTGAGGATTGTTCCCAGTAAAAATAAACTAGATAATGGGTGTTAAGAACAGCAGATGTAAGACTGTTGAATTACTAGCTCTACATTTAATGAGGGAATCTGAGATGGATTACTTTTTTGGACCCTATATATATTTTAGATACCTTAACCTTGGTGATACCTTGCTAGATTTGACACTCGGTGGGCAGAGTGTTTTTTTAATGTGTCTGTGGTCTGGGCCAGGGATGGGGCAGTTAGCCCACTATCGACTAGCACGCAGATGGACCGGGCTAATGCCTGTGTTTCCCTTTCAGCTACTCTGCCAGTATCTGCTCCCTGGCCCACCAAAACACTCCTAATATCTTTGGCCTGCTGTCACTCACACGCACGCTGGAAACAATCAAGTAGAATAAAATGGCACAGGAAGAGAGTAGCCAGAGGTTTGGACACCACTCCGTGCATTCTTCTTATTATAGCCCTCGTCTGTCATTTCAATGTTAATGTCACTGGGCTCTGTGGAGCTAACCAGCAGGACTTTATTGGGTGGAAATAAATGGCCGCCATATGTGACTTTTGGCCGATGTGCGTATCTGTCATAACTGTATCGTGCCGCAGCAGTGTTTCGCTGGTTATATCAGTGGAAAATGACTCGTGGTTGATTTTCTGCGATGGGTCCAGCTCCTCTTTTCTCCCTCTCCTAATGTCGCTGGTGGAATGGCGTAATGCAAAACTAATACAATCCTTGACCTGCTCTTTATGTTTCCAGCAATCGGGTAATTTATCGAGATTACATGTATACATCACAGAATGTCTGGTTGAAGAAACCCATTTGTGGTGTACCCCCAACCTTTTAAGAGTAATCTCCCCTTTGTGACTCATCCAATTTCCCCCAGCCCCCAACTTGACTGTCTGCTACGGACTCCTTTTCCATTCTTCCTCTTGGCTTTAGTCAGTGCTCACATTCCACAGCTGGGCACTAGAGATTTCTCAAATTCTTCCAAGTGTCACTCATTGGAGAAATGTGGCCAAATCCACAATTAGACACATTGAAAAATCATGTAGTTCAATATCTCTGATGGACACTGAGAAATAGGAAACCTTGTTCATATTATCCATGGTAGTTCTAAAGGCACAGACTAGTTTGCGATTACCACAGATTAGCGCATTGTCAGTAACCCAAGGATGTCTCACATAGAGATAAGATTAATTACAGACTGTGTTGAAAATGGGCAGAATTGAGGCAGAGAAATCGTATCTTTCTCTTATTTCTCCAATGCAGTGATTATTGGCTAATTACGACTTTGGTACCAAAAATATAATGATACTGGTGGCAGTGACAATTTGTGTAACCAAACGAGTCCTTTAAAAGCGAAAGGCTCTTCAGATTGGACCAGTTGTTTCATTTGTTGCTGGCCAGGTCTTTAGTTTTCCACTGGAGAGGACGGTTTGGTTTAGGATCCTTGGCCAGAGGTGTGGGCAGATTGAGATCATCGAGGTCATAGTGGAAAAGACAGAATGTCTGAATTCACAAGGACAGAGACATCCAAGAGATCATATACGTACATTGTGTATTCTCCAAGTCTTTTAAAAGTCAGCTATAAATCACAAAGTCTATTATATAACCTCAGAAAGAAAAAGGAATAAAGATTTTCATCACTTAAACTGCGTTTTTTATGTTCTTTTTCTTTTCACATCAACTCTTAAGATTAATAGTACGCCAATGTATTATTGTGGGATGATGCTTTCTTCAACTTGTTTTTCTTGCAGCATCTTGAAACTCCATATCAAATGTATATATTTTTAGAATTTGTTTTCATTTTATTTTCCTAATTCTCACCCTTTTTTCCATTTAGTGTTTCTGAGCTATCATTGGCTGTGTTCAGTTTTCAATTGTTTACTTCTGTGGCTGTTCTCGACAGAGTTTCAATTATTGCCAGCACTCTGGTATCTTTTTATACTGGAGAGAATGGGGGGGGGGGGGGTTAGAAAGCTCTTTTGGCTGCGAGTTGAAAAAGAAAAATGTGTCAGCACCAAGCACTTCGTGACTCTAAAGGTGCCGTCACATTCTAAAAAGGAATTTGGTCTTTCGCCATCGAGTGGTGTGCAACACCGGGGGTAGCGCAGCGCCTATTCTGTGGACGATGTTAAATCTTTAGATCTGTCAGTGTGTGTTCTGTGTTGAGATTTCTGCACTAGTCAGTAGGGATCGACCGATATGGCTTTTTCAAGGCCGATACCGATACCGATTATTAGTAATCAAGGAGACCGATAACCGATATTTGGAACCGATATACATTTGCAGTAAAATCAGAAAATCTATAGTGTCAAAATGTAGAATAACACAAACTCCAACACAACTTAACACAACTTCTTTGAAATGCATTTAAGCATATATTATGTTTAATGAACTGTTAAACATCTTACAACTGGTTTCCTCTCTGTGCCCTTTTCTTTAGTGCAGCCATCTGCTATGAGTTAGAGAGAGACAAGAAGTGGGGCAGCAGGCTGACATGCTTAACTAACAATAATGCTTAATTTATTATATCAAACCAATGCCTGTCTGTCTAGCATAAAATCCCAATAAGCTGCTAGCAACTGCAAAACACTAGTGCTAGCTAATGTTTTGCAAACTATTAAAAGTGAGGCTATTACAGTAGACATAACGTTAGACTAGTAGCCTCACTTCTAATATTTTGCTAAACATTTGCTAAATACATTAGCTAATGAGCTTCACATATCAACCTGAAAGACTGCGAGGCTCCACTCGCAGCCCCCCCTCCGCACCACAGTTACTCCGCTGCAAGACGCTGCACGCACCCCAACTCTGACTGACTTCCCGCGTCCCTGTGTAACTGGGAAGCTGATATAATTGGATCAATAGATCGTGCTGTTTTTGCAACTTCAGCATAGGGGATATGGATCTTTATTGAACTTCGGCTTTCAACTGATTTACCTTCAAAACACATGTATGGCTCTGCCGCTCAGCGCTGCTGCTTGCCTCTGTCTGTGTCTGCGTTCGCACCTGCCTGTAATCTGAGAAGGTCCCGCCTCTATGGCTGTCTCCCGCCCGGAAAATCTTCAGTGTTGATTGACACTTCAGTAATAGCCTATCAGATAGCGCTGTGGGCGGGTCATTGCTCGTGTACAGAGAGTGGTGACTGCAGACAGAGAAACGGCCGCATCAGAGCCAAAGTGTTATCGGCAATTTTATAAAAAAAAGGCCGATACCGATAATCGGTCAAATGAGGAATATCGGCCCCGATAATCGGCCTGGCCGATAATCGGTCGACCCCTACTAGTCAGTTTGTAGGGTTGTATCACACTTGTTGTGTTAACATCTGGGCAGTGTTGGGAAAGTTCACTTTCTACATGAACTAGTTCAGTTCACAGTTCACATATTTTAAAATGAACTAGTTCAGTTCATAGTTCATAATTCAAAATTTTGAACTAAAGTTCATGGTTTCAAAAATGAACTAATTTATAGTTCATAGTTCTTTTTTCAATACGTTGCTGCGAGCTATTATTTGTCTCCTGTACGATGTTAATGGGCCATTTCAATTTTTACAATATCCTCAGAGGGCCGTACAAGTTATTGACCTCTGCTTAAAAAAACTAAAATCACAGCTCATTCATTTCATTCTGTGCAAAGAAAAAGCAACCTCCTAATCCAGATATCTCACCATGACTCGCGTATGCATGCACGTGCAGGGTGTGGCGTGACCACCTAAACAGAAAGATAATTTATGGACACAAGATGTGTGCAAATGTATTTAGTTTCCTATCCATGTGAACATGGTTTAAGTGGGGGGGACCTAACCTCCTCTAGAGGGGTCCGGGGGCATGCTCCCCTGGCAAGATGTGTTGCACTTTGAGAGCAACATTAGGAGATCTATGGACACATCTCTCAACACCCAAACACAACTGTAAGCAGATTTTCTTTTAATTTATGGATATTTGACAAATCACTACCCTTTCAAACTGTATTCTTCTTTATTAATAACTGTCTTATAGTATGTTATACCTGTTTACTTTATTCTCTTATTTTTTTATAACTATAATGATCATATAAGATGTGCCTTTACCTCACTGGTTGTAGACAAAGCTTCTTATATTCGTTAGCATAGCTAGCTAACCAGATGCTAATGACAACAACACAGTTATTATAGTATGACAGATGAGCAGATCGCCACTGGGCTTACAACTAAAGACACAGACACGCAGAAACTGTGGCATGTGTACGGACTTATCGGTACTGCAATTTCTGAAGTGCTGGAGTGGCGTTCTGGTGCTCTCCGTCAGAACTGCACCCCTGTCAGTCGAGACATATACCACGTGATGACACGTTAGGCTCGTGTTGTGTTCAAGGACCCTGACCTTGGCCAGGAAAAACAGGTACTCGCTTGTTTAATTTTTTTGCGGTCTAGATTTCTTTCATTTTTTTTTTTGCGTGTGTTTATAAATTACCTCGAGGGCCGTACCAAATTGTCTCGCTGGCCGTATACGGCCGGAGGCCGGAGGTTCCCCACCCCTGCCGTAGAGTCTCACTCTGAGCGAGTGCTGCTGCAGCTGCTCTCGGCCTGGTCCATACTAATTCATTCATTCATTCATTCATTCATTCAATGCTCGCCGGTTCCGCGGTTCCACATTGTTTGTTGTGAGGAGTCTGATATATTTAGTATATTTATATTTTAGTGCGACAGCCAGGGGTGACAGGCGCGTACGCGTCACAGGCAGCTTGCTGTTGCCAGATTGGGTGGTTTTCCGCATTATTTTGAAGCCTGTTTACGGTGTGTTTTAACTGGGTTTTCGGCTGAAAGGCATATGAAATCTGGCACACTTTTGAACGCCGTTATAATACAGTGCTGAGAATGAACGCACGTTTGAACGCCGTTATACAGCGCTGAGAATGAACGCGTTCTCAATTACGTTCATCTAGCGGAAATACAGTACGTTCAGTTCACGTTCGCCCAAAATATGAACGCGTTCATGAACGATCGTTCATTGAACGCGTTCAGGTACATCACTGCATCTGGGTGGGGTTGATGTTGGGTTTGAAAATAATATGATTCTGTTGCCAAAGCCAGGGCCATTTTCTTTATCCTAATCTCTTACTGGATCCAGCTGCAACGGCAAATAACCATCCAATACAATTGCAATTACAAAGAATAGAAACTATTAAAAAAGCTATTATTTTGATTGTTGTGCAACTGTCTCAAACTGATGGGTTGGTCAAAATGTATAAATTAAATAAACAGATTACCTTTGCACAGTATTGATGGGACACAACATTTATGACTTTTCTACTTTGTATATGAAAATCATTTAAATGACAAAAGTACTTCATGATTTTTTACTATAAATAAAAGGATAGATCTCTTTTTATCATTCCCAAAAATAAAGTACGCACCAAACCACTTTAACACTTACAATAAGAAACTTTAATTTATAACTGACCGCCCTGGTCAAAAGTATGTTTATGTTATTGTGTCCTCCCCCCTTCTGGCCTTACCATAAAGGTTACTGTAGGCTACTGTCACTTACTGTCTGTGTTTAACATAGTATCTATCCTAAGTCTCGAGTTTTCCTTAAAGGACACCTATCATGCTATATTTGAACAAATATTGTAGTGCCATACCTATATAAAGTATAATAATATAGTTTTTTTTTCAAAATACCAAACAGATCCTGCATTTTAGCCATGCCTCATTTCGCTCTATTTGCTCTTTCCTGCGCTGTTTTTGCAGGGGGCTGATTCTGTGAGCTGCAGCTTATCACGCCCCCCTGCAGAGAGGGGGGCGTGCTTTGAGATCAGCTGCTGGGCTGTCAGAAGAGGGGGAGAAAAAGAGATCTCCGTCCTCCGTGTTTTATTCTTATAGAAGTAAGAAGAGAAGTAATGGGGCAGAAACCCTCCTTTTTACGCAGCGCAGACATAGACATCAAACGGCGACACATATTCAGTTGCCAGTTACTTTGGCATTAGGGCAGGGATATCTAGATACTTTCCAAGGTTTGACATCATGAATTGTGCTACTTTTAAAGCAAGCAACGAAGTTTTCAGTCTCACTCTGAGCGAGTGCTGCTGCAGCTGCTCTCGGCCTGGTCCATACTAATTCATTCATTCATTCATTCATTCATTCAATGCTCGCCGGTTCCGCGGTTCCACATTGTTTGTTGTGAGGAGTCTGATATATTTAGTATATTTATATTTTAGTGCGACAGCCAGGGGTGACAGGCGCGTACGCGTCACAGGCAGCTTGCTGTTGCCAGATTGGGTGGTTTTCCGCATTATTTTGAAGCCTGTTTACGGTGTGTTTTAACTGGGTTTTCGGCTGAAAGGCATATGAAATCTGGCACACTTTTGAACGCCGTTATAATACAGTGCTGAGAATGAACGCACGTTTGAACGCCGTTATACAGCGCTGAGAATGAACGCGTTCTCAATTACGTTCATCTAGCGGAAATACAGTACGTTCAGTTCACGTTCGCCCAAAATATGAACGCGTTCATGAACGATCGTTCATTGAACGCGTTCAGGTACATCACTGCATCTGGGTGGGGTTGATGTTGGGTTTGAAAATAATATGATTCTGTTGCCAAAGCCAGGGCCATTTTCTTTATCCTAATCTCTTACTGGATCCAGCTGCAACGGCAAATAACCATCCAATACAATTGCAATTACAAAGAATAGAAACTATTAAAAAAGCTATTATTTTGATTGTTGTGCAACTGTCTCAAACTGATGGGTTGGTCAAAATGTATAAATTAAATAAACAGATTACCTTTGCACAGTATTGATGGGACACAACATTTATGACTTTTCTACTTTGTATATGAAAATCATTTAAATGACAAAAGTACTTCATGATTTTTTACTATAAATAAAAGGATAGATCTCTTTTTATCATTCCCAAAAATAAAGTACGCACCAAACCACTTTAACACTTACAATAAGAAACTTTAATTTATAACTGACCGCCCTGGTCAAAAGTATGTTTATGTTATTGTGTCCTCCCCCCTTCTGGCCTTACCATAAAGGTTACTGTAGGCTACTGTCACTTACTGTCTGTGTTTAACATAGTATCTATCCTAAGTCTCGAGTTTTCCTTAAAGGACACCTATCATGCTATATTTGAACAATATATTGTAGTGCCATACCTATATAAAGTATAATAAATATAGTTTTTTTTTCAAAATACCAAACAGATCCTGCATTTTAGCCATGCCTCATTTCGCTCTATTTGCTCTTTCCAGCGCTGTTTTTGCAGGGGGCTGATTCTGTGAGCTGCAGCTTATCACGCCCCCCTGCAAGAGAGGGGAGCGTGCTTTGAGATCAGCTGCTGGGCTGTCAGAAGAGGGGGAGAAAAAGAGATCTCCGTCCTCCGTGTTTTATTCTTATAGAAGTAAGAAGAGAAGTAATGGGGCAGAAACCCTCCTTTTTACGCAGCGCAGACATAGACATCAAACGGCGACACATATTCAGTTGCCAGTTACTTTGGCATTAGGGCAGGGATATCTAGATACTTTCCAAGGTTTGACATCATGAATTGTGCTACTTTTAAAGCAAGCAACGAAGTTTTCAAATCTGTAATCAAAAAGCTCCTCAAAAACACTATCGAAGCAGTTCCTGCCGTTGCTACGTTAGCTCAAACAGTAACAACGGACTATTTTTCTTTGCGGATGCATGTCAATTTAAATCAATACATACAAAAAAAAAATTAAATCAATAAAATCATTTTCTAAATCCATAAAAGCATTTCAATTAATATTGGGATGTCGTTACTTTGTCGAATGTGGCCATGTAATAAGCGGGATAATGTGCACATTGCATAATGTGCCTTCATGCCGATCTAGATCCCTCCGCTTCGCGTCGGGCTCCTGATCAGCCTGTCTGTGTTATTTTCCCCATAATGACCGCGTCGCAGCACATTATCCCTTACATATGATTATATAGAGTCATTATTCATTTGTTTTAAAGCAGCAGGCGCATAAGCTTGCCTCGGGGAGGGAGAAAAAGAGCCACAGCGGAGAATGAACAGAAGGGCAACCATGGCAACCATGCAAGGGAAGTCTTCTTCGCTGCTTTTGTGGCAGACTACAGCGCCACTTACAGGCCTGGCATATGTGCTACAGCGTCTCCAGCGCTTTTGGGCAGCAATGGCCGGCCGTGACCCAACCTCTCATTCCCCTGATAGGTGGAGAATTGACCAATAGCCGTAGCACCACCGTCCTGACGTCAGTAAAGTGTTCAAATCTGGATCAGCCTGTATCAGATCCGTTGCTGCCCCCTTTTTTTTTAGAGAGTTGGGTATGGAGGAAAATAGAGAGGGTTGTGTTTTCTGACACTTTGTGAGTTCCCTGACACACCGGGGACACATATTCATGTATAAAAGACGTACAAAAGTGCATTTTGCATGATAGGTCCCCTTTAAATACTATATATAGTTATCTCCCCTACAACAATGTTTTGGAATGTTGCAACACTTTGTTTTGGTATAAACCATTTTATAGAGTCATTGATTTGATTTTTACAACCTTAATGTCTATCAGGCCTACATGTGGCAGCCCTTTGGGATGTTTGCAAAGAGCTGTCGCCAAGTTAGGGTGTGTACAGAAGCAGTCTTGTGTCTGTGTGCACACAGTCAGTGTAGCAGTGTGGTTGCAGGGCATAAAGGTAGAGCGTGTGTGTCTGAGTAATTGAGATTAATTGGTTTTAATGGGACTTTATGGGATCTTTGGAGTTATCTCTGTCTGTGGTCTCCTCTGGCGTCCTGGCTCCTCTGGAGGATGGCTTGGCGCTCCGCCCAGCGCTGGTTCTCACTTTCCCTCTCTGTCGTGAGAGATTGTATGGAACGGAGTGAGTGTTTGTGTTTCCTCCTGCCCTGCTTCAGCGCTGTGATTTTACAGGGCCCCCGGTTTGCCGAGCACTCACCCCTCTCTGCTAATCGCACAGTGCCACTTTAAAGGCAGCAGCAAGTAGTGGAGCCTCTTCCCGTCTATCATTTGTCACAGAGATCACATGGTGCCACATGAGTTAAGACCCTGCGGTGGCCGCACAATTACAGGCTTGGCGATATGAGAGCAAAGCCAGCGGATCCATCGGCAAGGAAAACTCTTCGGTGGCGGCACTGAGCTAAACCTCGTCTTCCTGTCGCACATTGTTGGACAGCCTGAAGAAAGAGGAGGCAGAGTATATAGGGGAGGCGGGTTGTCAATTGCTCTGGTGTGTATGTGTGTGTATACCATACAACAACGCCGATTTATTTTTGTCATCACTTCTATTTTTAAACTGATAGAAAACCGACCAAAGGGTTGTTAAAAATACAGCTCCAACAAATAAGTGTTGGCAACTTCCCCTGGAAAGACTATTGCATGTGTTTTGCACATTTTGAAAGCACATTATGTGATTCGGCACCAGTCAAACCACAGCCCATTTTAGCTACGAATATTGACTGTTTATTCACATCCCCCTTGTGTGTAGTGAAGAACACATTAGTGCTCTGTACAATATACTGTTGTTTTTTACAGTCTCTTCTTTTGCAAAGCCCAAATACCATGACGACATCAGCACCAGGAAGCAACTTGTAAAAGTAACTTGCTGTCACTAGCAGAAAATATAAATCAATCTATCCTGAATATTTAAAAAGCAGTGTGCCTGCACATGTGGTGTACTTGAACACACTCGATACTCGTGAATGTGTGGTCTGTGCGCACATGCTTTTGCACAAACCAATCTGCTTATGTGTATTTGAGTATATATGCCATGGGAGAGTGACAGCTCTGACTTAAGCCTCTGAGTTTATGCCAGATCATTGGCCTCTAAGTGGTGAGGACGCATAATTTGGAGCGCTGGGACTTCATGGGAGCAGAGTAGGATAATGGATAGTTTGAGGGATGGATGGAATAAAGTAAAACTGGTGAAGAGAATAAGATGAACCACAGCAAGGATGAAAGAACAGGAGGACGGTCCAATCTGAGGAAGGGACAGGTTTAATTGAAGTACTGAGGACAGAGTAAAGGAAGGAGGACAAGCTCTATGTTCCTCATTAGGTTTGGTTGTGTATGGGAATGGCAGTAAACACAACATTTTCACTGCAGCCAGCGGAACGACTTCGGCATCTAATGACAGCCCTGCAACACAATGAGTAGTAAAGCTGCAGCCACCAGAGCTGTCGCCAAGCCGAACTACCACCATCTGCCAACAACCAGGAGCCCTCGTTCTGACTCGAAGCCCGGAGGAGGGCAGGGAGGAGGGCTTCTCCAGCCAGCAACTTACAGAACTGAACATACAGAACCGTATTTGACCTTTTTAAAATGTCATCAATTAGGATCGGATACAATCTAATGTCAGTGTGAACACTTTCCATTTGCTTAGAAAGCAATGCCCCCCAAATTCACTTACTATAATACATCTCTAAGCTGACTTGCATTTAAGATGGTTGTTTTTAGACGCTCTTTAGAGAAGAGCAGCATGAAGCAAGTTTATCTACTCAGACTTCAAGTTGAAAGTATCTACCCTCCGCTGAAAATAAATTGGTGTCATTGAGGTGATGCCACAGTGATCTAGCTGGCACTTAAATCAAGAACGGCTCTGGGTGTGTATCCCTTGTTTCGACATGTAATTATTGTCTGAGAAAAGCTTAGGAGTAAATGACAAGTTGACTAATTTATAGCCTGACTTCCCGGGAAATTGTTGGCTTTTCTCAGACGTTAGACATTCAAAATGTATGTTAACTAGGGTCACAAAAACTTTCGGCTAGTCGAGGTGAAAGCTTTCCATGGGAATTGACAGGATAGCATTGAAAAACGTAGGGGTTATCTGCTCACGCTGTCATATCCAGATAAAAACAAACATTTGTATTCATCTTATCTTTATAATCCATTACTGTGTCAAATATGTACAATTGAAAATGTGGAGTGAGTTAGCCATCGGGCATGTAAGCAAATTCTGAAAGGTACTGCTGCCTCTATCTTATCTACCTCAATGTGTGCTTCTGTAAATTGTAGTGATTTTTATTTTTAAATACAATGTGCATGCCTTTTTATATATTAGTGTTCTATACTTTTCTGTAGCCATGTGCATTTCCCCTTTGTGGGACGAATAAAGGAATTCTGATGCTTAAAAAATGCGGGATGTGTTATAACTTTGAGTTTAAAGTAAAAAACTCATTAAGAAAAGTCTTACACTATTTAAAAGATTAAAATTGATTATTTAAAACTCCGCAATTAATATGTTCAATCCCACCTAACAACTTGTTAATAGGTCTACTATTAAAGGATATTGCAATAGAAATTGTGCAAAAACAATTAACCAACACCGCTTTTATCATTTCCAGATTCCAGTGTGTTCTTGCCTATCAGTCATCACTCATTATAACAGTCAAAACTCCCTTTGACCTATGGTTAACTCACCTTCTCAGTTTTAGATCGTCTACACTTTTCCACTCTCACTATCTACTGTAATTTTGCTTCATTGTCTGTTATTTTTTCTTGTCAACCCAATTCTCACTGCGGTTTTGTTTTAGTGTGGGATCACTATCTGGTTCACACATCAGCAACTCGGTGATAAACTCATTGGCCGCAGTGTGAAACAATAACATAGAGATCGCCCTACCAGCAAATCTTCCTAGGGTTGTACTGGAAGATTTATGACATATTTAACTTTACACTCTCACAGTATATCATTTCTCCTCTTGAATGCATCTAACTGATCATCTTCTTACAGTGTCTAGTGTACTTCCTGTGGCTCCACCACTCTCCTAAAAATAATGTATTTGCCCCCGTTCTGAGTCCCAATTTTACTGACATGAAAGGTAGCTGTCAAGGGCAAATAACATGACTGGTTGACTTTTGAGAAAAGGGTCAAACCATACAATAACAGTGGATATTTGTGTCCTCAAAAAAACATCCAGCAGTCGGAAGCAACTGGGTTGACAGCTGCTGCCACAATTACTATGTAGAAGTTGGTCTCCTGTCAGAGATGCAATAACTACTGAAAGTATTTTTCTTTAACTCATAAAACTGTGTGAAATTAAACCTCAGGCGGTGAGGCGAGTTGGACAGTTGAGGTGAAAGGCCAACCATGAATATGTTGCAATCTTACAACGGAAGTATTACATTTGCCCTTTTATGTAGACTGTGAACACATTGAAGTGGGGAGACCAATATTTTCACAAAAAAGGACATTTGTAAAAACCTATATCCAGTTTGCCAAGAGAATGCATTGTAAGGACTTTAGTGGCCCCGTTATCTTTGCTCATGGGCCACATTGACGTTGCCATTGTGGTTTTAAAGGGGCCCTATTATCAGTGGCGGCTGGTGGAAATTATTTTAGGTGGGGCTATTGTAATGGTGAATAAACCACACGGGAAACATTTTGAAAAATGACCCCTTAAATTATGACTTCTGGTGATGTTAGAGATATGAGAAGACTGATCAATACCTCCATAATCTTCAGTGTGGTTAGATATGAATCTTCCAAAACTTCCCAATACCTTGTCCTGGACATAGTTTCTACAGTAAACTGTGCAACAGTACAGTAGGCCCACACAAACTGAAGAACACCGGTTCTTTGGGAACACTCAAATGATTTAATTCCCATTTAAAATCAGGAGACTAAATACGAACATTATATGCAGACACAGACGTGGTTCAGAAACACAGAAATATTAGAAAACAGACCATTAAGGCAACAAAAATCTAGTTTGATGGATGCTGTCAAAACTCAACTGTGTGTGTGTGTGTGTGTGTGTGTGTGTGTGTGTGTGTGTGTGTGTGTGTGTGTGTGTGTGTGTGTGTGTGTGTGTGTGTGTGTGTGTGTGTGTGTGTGTGTGTGTGTGTGTGTGTGTGTGTGTGTGTGTGTGTGTGTGTGTGTGTGTGTGTGTGTGTGTGTGTGTGTGTGTGTGTGTGTGTGTGTGTGTGTGTGTGTGTGTGTGTGTTAAACATCAGCATGTTGGCATTAACAATGTGCGCACACAGCATGTTGACCTAAGCATGCAATGTGTTGGCTACAGTTTACTACATCACTGAGAAAGAATTGAGAGGAATTGTGTTTTTTGTTACTGTTGATGTAAACTCCACATGCCTTACATTTGTTTTACATATTGAGATAAGCTCACATGCACCACTAGTTGGCCTACTGAATTAGTGCCACTTTGCAGGTTACTGTCACTTGTGTTTTTATGCAGCATGGTTTTGGGTCAGGTATAGACCTGACCCAACTGGGCAACACGTTTTCCCAAGGCCCCTGAGCCTGAAATTCTATCCCACGATATTGTAAAAACAGTGGCAGGTTTCTGTTGTGTCCAAAGCATCTGAATGCAGCTAGTAATATCATGGGCCTCCCCTTGGTTAGAAGAGCAACAGGGATATCAGGCTGATGCTTGTGTCAGTGTAAATTAGAAATTATGTCAACAGTATCTGTGCGTAGAGTGTGTGCGAGATGGGGACCGGGTTCAGCATCAGGGCTGATTGGGTAAAGGATTGGGCACTACCACACCGGTATGAGTCATCGCGCTAAGGCTGGCGTCACACTGCCCCGAAATTGATACCAGATGGACACACGAATATGGAATTGTGAATTTCGCTACAGAAGGCCACACGATGGCACCCGAACCATACACGAAGGCAACATGAAGATGTGAATTTTTATAGTAGTTTATGCCCACAGGACACACAAAGGCCACACGATAGCTACACAACATCGTATTGAGAGTACGATGCGTTCTAACTAGGTCACAAATGGCAAGAAATGACAAAGTGAAATAAGACAATCTTTACCTGTAAGAGGAGGTGCTGGGCCTGTGAGAGTTGCTCATCATGTTCTCTGAGGTGCATCAAAAGAAGCAATGCTGCTGCCTTCTCTTTCCTGGTTGTCTCATCATCAAAGTATGCCATTCTGCAGGAACTGAATTGTAATTCATTGTGATTGAAGCTTTGGGAGTTACACACGCCTCTGCTCTGTAGAGTTTCTCAGGACTGACTGTCCACGTTACCATGACACATGGGAAACGCTTGAGCTACTCAAATTCGGCTGTCTTCGCCGACACCGTGGTCCCATCTCGATGTCATCGTACTATAATACGATGGCTACACGACGGCATTGCGAGGGCTTCACGTAGTCGTGTTGCCTTCCTAAGACAATCGGGCAGCTTCTTGTTTCCTTCGTATTGTCTTTGTGAGGCAAAAAATGCCAGATGGCACCGATGATCACACTAAGTAAAGACGAAGATGACACGATTTGACAAGATGCCCTCACGATGGCCTTACGAAGGGCAACATGGACACACAAATTCAACACGAAAATTAACCTTCGCAAGGTCTTTCGGCAATTTTTTGGCATGCCAAAGATTTTTCCACCGCTCACGAAGTTGCTGCCATACGATGGCTTAAGGTGCCCTCACCAATGGCCCGATGTTGTTATGATCAGAGCCGAATTTGAACATTTCCTTTATCGTGTGTCCATCTGGTGTCAATTTCGGGACAGTGTGACGCAGGCTTAAGCAAAGCTCACAGCAACATGTCATATTAAGACATCGCCCTACTCTCAGACCCTCGCTTGATTCCTTCTCAATGTGCCGGCTGACAAGTGTTATTGTCTTCCAGTGTTGTTATTAACTTCCACATTCCTGAAAGTAGTGTCATATAATCAGTGATTTTTACGCTCTGAACTCATTCGCTCCTTTTTAAACTGACATGAGCATTAATTGTAGCTCTGAGAATCCTCTTTATACAATGTCCCCACCCAGAAAGAGGCATATCAAGTATTGGTGCCCCAGAGTGTCACACTGCTGACTTATTCAGCCCCAGATACCAGTGTGTGACAGATAGCCACAGTTATTTAGTGCTTCACTGCCAAACTCAGGACCTCAGCAATGTAAACATTTGCCTGTTTAGCATCAGCACGAAGCCCCAGAATGCCCCTGTGTTTGATACTGGTTGAAGGGAAAACATTTCAGGACCTATTTACAGTGCCATATTGATGTGCGGTGCCCATTTTCAGTGGCTTATTTAGCCACGGTGGCTGTTTGGCATGGTTTGTGGCTTCGAGGAAAGAGAGAGGTGTGTGATATTTACCCCGCTGTGTTCAAATGAAGACTGTATTATTCAGAGGTGATATTTCAATGTAAAATCAACAATTATTCCTGAATGCAGACCAGGATAACAGTCACACTTTTTTTAAATCCTATTGAAGGTTTTCAAAGACATGTCCTTTGACATTGGTAATGATACTTAAGGTTTAGAGATATTTCCCAATTGTTTTTGAAAAATACAACAACTGGACAGAGGAGAGGAATGGTTTGCTGAAGTTGCATAGAACAGGCATAGCTTTGGTCTGGACCAGTGGCAAGTTATTGAGATTAAAGTACAGTTTTGGTTTTATGCTGTGGTAGATAACGGGTGGAGCAGAGGCATCCTTCTGCAGTAATGTCAGGTTGCTGAAAAGCCAAATGTAAATGCCTGGGAGACTGAGACCTCTAATGTCCATGATTGTCCCGTTGGCCCTGTATACCAGCCTAAATCAGCCCAGCAGCTCCATACTCTTGTGTCGCATCCATTGTATACTTAAGCAATAGCTCACGACAGGCCGTGGTATATGCTCATTATATCACAGCTATGGGGCGTGGTTCGGCCCGACGCGAACCTGCTTTTATAAAACGGTTACCAAGTGTGGCAATATGAACGAAAAATACACTCTAATTTAAATAGTTTTTATTAGTAAATAATGATGTTCAAAATAAAATAGTCCCTCCGTTGCCTTCTGCACGAAACATAGTGTGAGGTGGTTGCTATGCAACAACACTAACAGCTAGCGAACATATTAGACAGAGAGCGTTGATCCATCCATCCATCTTCTCCCGCTTATCCGTGGTCGGGTCGCGGGGGTAGCAGTTCCAGCAGAGAGCCCCAAACTTTCTTTTCCCTGGCGACATCAACCAGCTCTGACTGGGGGATCCCAAGGCGCTCCCAGGCCAGCGAAGAGATATAATCCCTCCACCTGGTCCTAGGTCTACCCCTTGGTCTCTTCCCAGCTGGACGTGCCTGGAACACCTCCCTAGGGAGGCGCCCAGGTGGCATCCTAACTAGGTGCCCGAACCACCTCAACTGGCTTCTTTCGACGCGAAGGAGGAGCGGCTCAACTCCGAGTCCCTCCCTGATGACCGAACTTCTCACCTTATCTCTAAGGGAGACACCAGCCACCCGGCGGAGGAAACCCATCTCGGCCGCTTGTATCCGCGATCTCGTTCTTTCGGTCATGACCCATCCTTCATGACCATAGGTGAGGGTAGGAACGAAAATGGCCCGGTAGACAGAGAGCTTTGCCTTCTGGCTCAGCTCCCTTTTCGTCACAACGGTGCGGTAAAGCGACTGCAATACCGCTCCCGCTGCTCCGATTCTCCGGCCCATCTCACGCTCCATTGTTCCCTCACTCGAGAACAAGACCCCGAGATACTTGAACTCCTTCACTTGGGGTAAGGACTCATTCCCTACTTGGAGTGGACAGTCCAAGTAGTTGATCCATAATTTGGCTATTTATTTACATTAATGTGTATGTTGCCGTTTATTGTGCACCCACTGAAAAACTGTCCAGCATCAGTAGAATGGCTTACGTGGTTACTTGTTGAGGTTGAGGTTGTTCTAGGTTGTTCTAGGCTGTTGCTTGGCGTGGCGAGAATATTGCTCCACTTTCTCCGGTCCCCGAGATTCGGCTTCCAGTAGCTCTGGAGAGAGCTTTCACACCTGTGGCCATTAACGGTCATAATTTCTCTTCTTGCAAGACCCGCATCAGAAAGCTTTTGAATGGGGGTACTTTTATAGTTGGTCTACCTGATCTTCACGTAGCTCTGCATGTCGTCGTTTAGGTACTTTTTTTTTTGGAGATAGGCACTCCTCAATCCAGTCCTCCATAGTAAGACCCCCCCGGAGGTCGAAGTTAACCTTAAATGTTTCCATCTTAAGCTTTGTACGTTCGTTTCGTAACGGAAGAAATGTAAATATATTTATAAAACGGACAAGTCAAATCAAGCAATCTAATTGGCCGATAGCGTTTTTGGGGCCCTTTTTTGATTACAGATTTGAAAACATTGTTGCTTGCTTTAAAAGTAGCACAATTCATTATGTCAAACCTTGGAAAGTATCTAGATATCCCTGCACTAATGCCAAAGGAACTGCACACCAAATATGTTTTGCCGTTTGATGTCTATGTCTGGACCGCTGCGTAAAAAGGAGGGTTTCTGCCCCGTTACTTCTCCGCTGTTTTCTTGTCCCAGTTTGAAAAGCAAACTGCTTGAAGTAACTACAATTCTACCCGGGGTATACGCTCAGTATATCACGGCTAAGAACCAATCGGATTGCTTGATTTGACTTGTCCATTTTAGAAATGCACACATAGCAACACAGCCAGGCCCACATGCAGATACATACCACAGCACACAGTCAGAACCACTGTTACATTTTAACAGCCATGTAGCAGAGACCAACTGGTAAAAGGTACCGGTGTGAGTATTCCAAAACAAAGTTATGAGTTTTTAGAATCGTAATACTTCTTCATTGAGGAGGGGAATTGGGTTGCTTTATTTAGAATAACATTAATACAATATGTATATAAACTAGGGCTGTCAGTCGATTAAAATATTTAATCGCGATTAATAAATGATTGTCCATAGTTAATCGCGATTAATCGCAAATTAATCGTACATTTTTGATCTGTTCTAAATGTACCTTAGAGGAATATTTTTCAAGTTTTTAATACTCTTATCAACATATGAGTGGACAAATATGCTTTATGCTAATGTTTATTATCATTTGAACAATGACAAATATTCTCATGAATATTAAACACAACAACCTCTGAACATTACACATATTCGCCTCAATTTAACCTGGAACCTCTCTCATACAATACAAATTGGGGGGGGGGGGGCGTGCGCGTGTGTGTGTGTGTGTTGGATCGTTGGAGCTATGTGCAACTCAAGGCACTCATGTTGCTGCAATCATGAGTGTGCTGACTTCTCGTACAATGTCCCGCTGTCTGGCTTCCTGCATAAAGTCAAGTGCTCGGCGCAGTTGTGTGGATAGAGCGCTCCTCTGTTTTCATTTAAACAGCTCCTTATATCCGTTAGCGCAGCTAGCTAGCACCAGATGCTAACAACAACAATGCACGTAAGGTCTCTCTCTCGCTCGCTCGGGCCACATTACACACACCCTCCCGGTCCTCCCGATGGCCAGTCGGTGCCTGCCGGTGAGCGTGGAAGTGTGGTCTGCCACAAGCGGGCGGCAGGAGCGGGGCTGTCAGCAGATGGTATTTTAAACTCGATGCGCTCTGAAACTACGGGGCGGCCGAGGAAAAAAATACACATGCGTTAATCGCGTTAAAATAATTAGTGGCGTTAATTTTTTTTTGCGTTGACAGCCCTAATATAAACATAAGAAATCAAAAAAAGTGAAATGGTGGAAAAAAAGATAACATAAAATAGTTATTTCGACAAGAGGTTACAGGGTTTCCCACACATAGACTATACTTGGGCGAGCCGCCCAGGTATATTAACGGCCGCCCAAGTATATTTTGCGACCCATTTAGTTTTTTTTTGTATTCGTCCGCGACTACGACGCCATCTGCGATCGATTAACTTATGGACAATGATCCCTCGCTCTACGCCTCCTGTACCCAGTCCTGGACTGGCCATCGGGAGGACCGGGGGGTTTCCCGATGGCCTGGCCTGTTATGTGGTCTGCCTCACACAGGGTGACTGGCTGTCTACATGATGTGGCCTGCCGACATGGCCACTGTCATACAGATCATAAATCAAAGCCCTTGATTGGTCTCTGTGTGTCATTCAAGCTCGGGATAACCGCAGCTCAGGTGAGGTAAAGGATTTTCTGAGTGTTTAGATAGTTAACTTATGGTGCGTTTCCACTGCAGGCCTCGCTCGGCCTTGCTCGGTTTGGTTAGGCCTTATCCATTACAGTTTAGGAACTGGGGTAGTTACTATAGTAACGCAGTGTAGGCGGAGCCGTGATGTCATCTTCAATGAGCGCCCCAAAAAACAACACAGCCGTTAGCTCTTAGCACTCAGAGCTCACAGCTCTTCATATCTGTTCAGAAACTAGACAAAAGTTAAACAAGTACAAACCACAGACTGCCTGCGGTTTATTTATGTCTGTATAGGCCGTTGTTGTGAGTGTGGACGGTCGGAGCATATATAACGTTAGCTTAGCCAAGCTCCATTTAGAAAACATGCATTTTAAAAGGGTTTATCGCCAGCCGTCTGTCTGCAGACTTGTCAAAGCATTAATTCATGGTTTTTACTAACCGGTATCAGTATGTTGTTACTTCGGCATCATTTTGAAACGTGTATTACAATTAAATCAAGGTCAAATATGTTCATCTTGTTGTAGTTGTAGCCCCCTTGCCAGCGATTCTCTCTCTAGTTTAGCATACTCAGCCCGACTCAGCCTGGTTGTTCCTGGCCCTAGAACCACGATTTAGTCGGGCCAGAAAAAAGGTGTAAATGTAGCCCCGGGCCAAAACTAGGCCAAGTGGAAGCGCAAACAAAAACGGGCCCCGCACGGCTCTGCACGCTTAAAGCGAGCTACCCGCTGCAGTGGAAACGCGCCATTAGTCTAAGTTCTCAGTGGGTCTCAAACGGTTTGGTCACCATTTATGTAAACACATATTTCCATTTGAGAGAGTAGTGATTAGGAAAATTGGAATGAATAAATAAATAAAGTTAACTAGGTGAAAAAAGGTAAGATACACTTTTAAAACTTGTTGAGAGCTAAAACTAGTCGTTGCTGCTGCCTCAAAGAGGAGAAGGGAGGAGAGGATGGAGACAGGAGAGGCTGATTCAGGAGCACAGACACACTCAAAACTATAAATGAACCAACAAATAAATAAACAAGTTTCAGTGTTTTTTCATATTGGATATGGTATGTTATTGGTTATGGCCATGATTTGATGATCATTGGAATGTATACAGTTCTGTTTCATACTGTATGGGTGTTTCCATAGATCTAGTCTCTTTATTTCCCCCTCAAAATGCACCAGATTGATGCATTTAACTCCAAAATAAAAAAATAAAACCTGTTCGCTCTGCCATCGCGTGAAGCGTCTGCTAACAAGCGACCAACAGAAAGGTTGGTCGCCATGGTAACGGCAATTGAAGAAATCTCCAAACTGTCCCGTAGATGTCTTCAAGGCTGGATTGTTAGCACACTTGAGCACTTTTTGAAAATGTTCATAGGAGTTATAGCGACATCATGTTTTATGGCGAGGGATGCGTTTCCATGGAAACGGCATATGATGAGATCTCAGATTTGGCGTAGAGCTCTTGAGGCATGGACCGGTGATATACAAGTGAAGATTGGGGGACGATTGGACCGTGTCCATTGGACTTACAGCGACATCTTGTTTCATGGCGAGTGGTCTGTCACCATGGCAACGGCATTTGATGACACCCCATAATACGCTTAGATGCGTTGATGGCTGCATCGTTACCAGACCTGGGAAGTCTTGGCCTGTTTGGAGTATTTTCACTGAAGTTATGAGAAAACCGTGTTTCATGGCGAGCATTGTGTTGCCATGGCAACGGCATTTGAAGAATTCTCAAAACTGTCCCGTAGATGTCTTCACGGCTGGACTGTTAGCACACATGTGAAGTTTGAGCACTCTTTGAACATTTGCATAGGAGTTATAGTGACATCATATTTTATGGCGAGGGATACGTTTCCATGGAAACGGCATATGGTGAGATCTCAGATTTAGCGTAGAGCCGGTGATATACAAGTGAAGATTGGGGGACGATTGGACCGTTTCGATTGGACTTACAGCCTCAGCGTATTTCATGGCGAGTGGTCTATCGCCATGGCAACGGCATTTGATGACACCCCATACTACGCTTAGATGCATTGATGGCTGCATCGTTATCAAACCTGTGAAGTTCTGGGCTGGGCTCAAAACTGTCCCGAAGATGTCTTCACGGCTGGACTGTTGAAGTCTGCTGCATGTCAGTTGGACTGATGACATCATCGTGTTCCATGACACAGGTGTTTCTATTTGAGCTAACGAGGTGTGCAGAGATCAAAGGTTTCCATTGTTCTGGGTGTGTGTGTGTGTGTGTGTGTGTGTGTGTGTGTGTGTGTGTGTGTAGTGTGGGTGTGTGTGTGTGTGTGTGTGTGTGTGTGTGTGTGTGTGTGTGTGTGTGTGTGTGTGTGTGTGGTGTGTGTGTGTGTGTGTGGTGTGTGTGTGTGTGTGTGTGTGTGTGTGTGTGTGTGTGTGTGTGTGTGGTGTGTGTGTGTGTGTGTGTGTGTGTGTGTGTGGGTGTGTGTGTGTGTGTGTGTGTGTGTGTGTGTGTGTGTGTGTGTGTGTGTGTGTGTGTGTGTGTGTGTGTGTGTGTGTGTGTGTGTGTGTGTGTGTGTGTGTGTGTGTGTGTGTGTGTGTGTGTGTGTGGACGGGAGCCGGCTCGCACCCGCGAACGAGCCGTCTTTTCTTTTTTTTTTGTTAAGTAATACAAAACATGATGATGATGATCTCCGCGCTACAGCTGCATGCATGCAGTGACATGTAATATCCAAGGATTAGAGACTGTTGGATGCTGCTGTTTTGAGCATTGCAATATATTTATTTTCACTATGTTATTTATTTATGATTATCCTTAGGCTCAGCAAATATTTGATGTCAGCTGCTGCTGTCTTTTTTTCTATAGTTCATAGTTATTAATCAACAGAGCCCTGCTGTTTTGTCAGGGCCTTTTCTTTAAATATAATTTTAAAATGTCTATACAGTAGCCCCTTTTTTTTAAATGTCTATGCTTACGTTTTTATAGGTGTTGCTATCTGCTTTGTGTAGCGTGGTTCTACAAGTAAGTCAGTGCATTCATTGGGTGGTATCAGAGAGTTACACGGGTCTGTAAATGCAATGAAAACAGTTGGCCACAGCAAATCATTTATATTAAACATGTAATTTTTACTTTTGAATACTTCAGTCCAAAGGATGTATTGAATAATTTAAGTGATATATGTGTACACATATAAATCATTCATTAGTCAAAACAGGGCTACATTTGATTGAATTAAAAAGGTATAATATGTGGTAAACTGAAGAGCCGTTTGGGAGCCGAGCCAAATGATCCGGCTCACCAAGAAGAGCCGGAATTCCCATCACTACTGCATGTAGCAGCTGCGTGTGTGTAAACTGCCCCGCCCCTTCGCAAGCAGGGGAGAGAGATCGAAAATACTAAAAATAATCATAGAAGCATTTTGCAGTCCTTTTGCATATTAGAAACGGAGTTGGCGACACTAAAACTTGGGACGGGTGGCGCAGTGGTCTGTGCATCTGATCATCAGATCAAGGGGGAGTGCTGGGGAACTCCAGTTCGAAACCCGCTCCTGCCGCCACTGCATCAGGCCGTTGTGTCCTTGGGCAAGACACTTCACCCGGATTTGCTCCTGTGGGTATTGTCCACAGTACATGTATGATACTAATGTGTACTTGTAAAAGCGCCTCGATGACCTCGAGGTGTGAAGATGGACGGTGTGGCGCAGTGCGCTGTGCAATGATCATCAGATCAAGGGGTGAAACCCGCCGCTGCTGCGTCTGTAAAGCCGGTGTGTCCTTGGGCAAGACAATTCACCTGAACTTGCTCCTGTGGGTATTGTCCACAGTATCTGACCATTGCATGTATGATATGTGTAATGTGTGTATATGTAAAAGCGCTTTGAGTCATTGAAAAAGCGCTATAATAAATGTAAGGAATTATTAAAACTGCAATATAATGTTTGTGTAGCAATAATACATATGACATATATTTTTTACATGTCTCCAGTACCGATAAAAAGACCGCTAACGTCAGAGCTTAACGGTACCACGGTCTTTAATAATTCAGCCCCGGGGCCCGTTTAATACCGGGGCTCGGTACCCATCCCTACATACAGGAATTACTTTCTTTTGAATTATTTTCTATTTTGCTCACCTTTGAGATAAAATATGAACTGAAATGTGTCTAAATCTCTCGGTTTTATTTTTACAGATACATTTTAAACCATGAAAGTAGGGAACATTTTGTAATAATCTGTGTCTGTCTTTTGTTTTTCAGTCGGTGGTGAAAACTGGACGCCTGCTCATCAGTCATGAAGCACCAATAACCGGAGGCTTTGCTGCTGAAATCAGCTCTTCAGTACAGGTTAGTGTGTGCCGTCTTTGTATCAGAACACACTGTTTCTTGACACTTTATTGGGGTCTGTAGCTCCCAGGGGCTTGAGGTGATCTTCAAAGCTATTGGTCTTAATATGGAGCAATTAAAGTCCCACTTTGTAATAAAGCTATATGGGCTTTCACAAATTGCCCAAAAGCAACGGTGTAAAACTTTGAGGTGTGCCAAACCAGGAGGGGGCATGAGACTTAAGGGAAGACATCAAGACAAATATGCAGTGTGAGGTGAAAGTGAAATGTACATGCTGGTGTTAGCATATAGAGGCACTTTAAATCCTTCTGTACTTCAAATGTATTAATTTATTTGTTTAGAAATTACAGAAACGGCACTCTCTGTATTACAGAACACCATAGTTCCCTCCGGAGGGATTTCTCTCCCCCCCGCCTTAAATGCCTACATTTGACAACTTTGTTTTCTTCCGTATTGTAGTGACATTAATATGTAATGCTTGCACTTCCATTGGCTAGTGCTCCAGCACATTGTACGTGATGGGCAATGGGCCACTTCTCTAAGCGGTTGACCATTCGCAACAGAGCTGGCCAGCTAATCAATCCTAGCAGGTTGGGCTCTGGTTTTAGGTGAAAAGAGCTACTGCCGCACAAACAGTAAGAGAAAAATAAAGCACTTTATGAAGATTAAAGTTCAGGTATTTAAGCATTTAAAAAATACATTTGTCGTTTTATTTAAATTATGAGAACATTGCAAACAGGAATAACTGGTAGCAACTTTTAGCAAGTATGGTTGGGCTGATAAAAGATAGAAACACACCAAAAACAGTAAAAACCTCAGAGACAAAGAAGATGTCTTCTGTCGGTCCATAACAAAAACATTTGCTGAAATAGCAGGATATCATCATATTTGAAAGGCAGAAAATGGCAATTTTATTTTACATGAAAAGTTAATTCAACAATTCATTATTATTAAAATTGTTGTCTATTATTTGTCTTTCAAATCACTTGTTGATTAGTTGTGGAGTCTCTTAACAAAATGGAGGGAAAAATTATTCTAAATATAAGTAAACACTGTATAAGTAATTCGATTCTACAGAGTAGCACCTCCATTAGTTCTCTACAGTGTTTTGTAAGTTTGAGAGCTCTGAGAGTGTTGATACAGTGGGTCTAACTATCCATATAAGGTGCCTGAAATATTGTGTGTTGCTGCCAATACAAAAGGCCTTGACACTGTAACAAAGACGTGCCAGAGACAGCCGATGACCAATTCTGAGCTAAGTGCGATGCATGACTAAATTAAAAGCCTTCCCCTTCTCATCATCCTAATTATATCTATCTGTGTGTGGTGAGATAATTCTCTTCAGTATGTGGGGTGTTTTCTCCATGTGAGCAGTGAATGCAACTCCCCTCTGAATATCTGCCACTTTACAATTCATGGGACAAACGGCCCCTACACACGGCGGCGTGCGTTGCCGCTTCAATGCTTCTGCCCTTCACTTTGAATGGGGTGACGTCACGATTCGCCGAACTGCATTGTGGGAGCAAAGCGTAGCTTCTCTCACGGTGCTCGCTGCAAAAGTAGAGCAATGTTCTACTTTTGCCGCCTCGACGGAGGCGTCAGCCAATCAAATCCCTCGTATGAAAATCTGACAGTGCAAGCACTAGCCAATCAAACCGCGTGTATGTTGGGAGAGCCAGACCGCAGTTATTTCCCATATGTCAACAAATGGAGGAGAAAATTATCGTGGCGGTAGGGAATCACCCGGTACTCTATGACCAGTCCCTCTTTACATACAGGGATACAAACCGGAGGAGCCAGGCATGGGGGAGGTGGCAGAGACAGTGGGGGAAACTGGTAGGTTTTCGCTTGTTTGGGGAGTTTATATCCAGTGTACTTCGTTTGAATGGACAGCTAGCAAGCATAGACAGTATATTTAGCTAGCATGGATGTAGCATGAATGCTTTGCTTTGTATGTCCGGGGCGGCACATTCACGTGATTGGTTGTTGGTCGTGTTGCTCGCGTTGACTCCCCAAGCTCAAGACACGCCCACCGCCAAGCGGCAACGCACACCACCGTGTGTAGGGGCCGTAAGTGTATGCACAACACTGCATTTATTACCTGGAGCCTTTTACTTGTTAATGTGTATGAATTCAGTTGGAGCAGGACAAGAAAATCGATCCTCTCCTCGTTTACTGCCAGTCAGACGTTGCACTCTCCTCTGTCAGAGAGGGCTTGAATGGCCGATGACTCATCGTCCTCATTTCCACGTTTTCACATTGTGTACGGGTGATGTAAGTTGTTGGTGTGTTCACTGATTGCCTTCTATCTGCGGTATTCACATAGCCTCAGATACACTGCTGTACTGTTTTTAAAGGATGCATCTTCACCTCAATCACGTTGTTAAACACTACATTATATAATATATATTACTTCTTCAAAGACAAAGAGATATGCTTATTTTGGCTTCCTAACAAATAAAATGTATGATAACCCTCAGTACCCTTTAATACCCAAAAAGTAATTCCTTTCTAAGTGAAGCATTTAGTGTTTTTTGCGTTGAGCCAATTTCAAGCTCTTGGGACTAAAGCAGGTCTTTTCTGCTTTAGTTTGTGGATATCAAGATTTGCCTTGCGCCATAACTGGAAGGATGAAAGTGCCTGATAATCTCAGAGCTTCTTTCTCAATTGAATTTTGTTGGAAAAATATCACTCGTCACCGGCATGATCTTCAATATCAGGATACATGTATTTATTATCCTTGCAAGAATGGAAGTAGTCATCACCTACAGAGCTTATGGGACAACTAGTTCCAGAACAGTGTCCTTCAGATGCTTTACATACAAGAGAGGGTGTATCACAGTCACAAGATACATGTATACCGGTTCAAAGCAGTATTCTATGCTTAGTTCAGATTAGCTAAGACCCATGTCCGAAATGATCATGCTTGTCATATGTCTATCCCCATAGAGACTGAATCATCATGTTAATCACATAGCTATCATATGCCTAAAACAGTCCTGATGCTCTTCTAGGTAATCATACATCCTGTCATGTACACAGCTATGTAGGGCCTTTTGTTATCATGTGCTACTCTGATATTGGAAGAGTACATTCATTATTTTTCCAAACAATTTGACAGTTCAACCCAAAACAAATCTTTAGCAACACTACAGATAATGTGCTAGTATTTGATATTGGTCTTTCTCAAGCAGCCAAAAATCAAGCTGTAAGCCAAGCAGTGTTTCATTTTGTTTACTTGGCTTACAATTAGTCTGTGTTGACAGGTTGAGTCTGACTGCTGAGCCCCTGAAAAATGTAGAAATTAAGTTATTAAAGTAGCAGCCTTGGAGACTAATGGAATGGTGGAAGTGCACCATTCACATCAGCAGTGTGGATGTTAAAGGTCCTAGTTAACATGACATTGTCTTGTTTACCAGTGTGGTCTGGTAACCTTCAAGGGACAAAAAGAGAAACTGGTTATCAGTAAAGCCTGTATAGTCTAAGCACTGTTGTGTGGGAGCACTTTAGTCTATTATTTGTGAAAAAAGGAATGGCTTCAGCTACCACCTATCCAGCTGAAGCCTTGAAAGGTCTTCGAAAATCCATTTATGAACGTTCCCCTTTTGTGTAAAGAACAAAGGGGCTTAATAAGGGCTTGTGAAGTTTCCTTTATCAAGCTTTGGCTTTAAGCCCAGGTGATGTAATGATGTGATATTGGCTGGCCCTGTCCTGACTGTTTGGCTGATGACTGGACAGGTTATGGTTGAATTAGATGTCGCTTGAGACAATGCTTGCCTGGACCTCAAGGATATACAGATAGGAATGGTGATTCACTGCCCCTCCCTGAATCTCCAAACCACAACATAATTGACTAGTTCAGATTCCAAAAAGGAATGCAGATTCTTTGATATTGAAGAAAACATGTTTTCTATTTATTGTCAAATAAACAATTAAAATGTGTAAATGTGACCAGTTTGAATAACAAGAACTCTTGTCTGCGTAGAACAGTTAACAAAGTGCAATTGACATACCAAGTAAAGAAAAGCTTTTACTGGATGCAACATTTATCCTAACATAAGTTTATTCTCCACATGGCCATATTTGACACTGCATTTAATATAGCACGGCCACTCAGGGGGGTCTCAGAGTTCTCTGTAGGGCCCTTGGATTGCATGATATTAAAACCAATGCTTCCCTATAGCATGTAATTTAAACTGGCAGAGTCCAACATCCACCCCAGCATGCCCCACTGAGATGTGGTACAGTTCTGGGTCATGCTTGAAACAGCTCGGACTCCACTGTAGCCTAGTTAGAGTCCCCTAAATATGCTTACATGTGTTGTGCCACAAATGCCTTCTCAGACGTCTAGTTGCCCGTCAGGCTTGTCTGAATGAGAAGCAGTCCCGCTGCGTCAATCTTTAAAAGTTATGGCAGTCCATTCCTAAATATGTCTCCATCCGAAGATACACTAAACTGTCTTCAAAGGGCTGTGTTTATACATTACATGTTACTTTTTAGACGCTTTTATCCAAAGCGACTTACATACTCAATACTGTGGGCAATCCCCACAGGAGCAATTTGGGGTGAAGTGTCTTGCCCAGGGACACAACGACATGCTGTTTGAACCTGTGCTCCCTTGATCCGAACACCAACACTCTATCCACTGCGCCACACACCTCCTATAGACAAGGAGGTTTTTATTAAAAGACTTGAGTATTGGCAGGGTTGGGAGGGTTACTTTGTAAATGTAATCAGTTACTGATTACTGAATACATGGCTCTGAAAGTAATCCGAATACAGTTACAGTTACGTGTCTTAAAAACGTAATCAGATTACTTTTAGATTACTTTTGGATTACTTTCTTTTTCCATCACAGATGGGTATCTTTTGGTGAACAGGAGACACAAAAAGCAAAAGGAAACTGAACGTGTTTTTACTGTTTTAATGGCGTATCAAGAGCACAACTGAAATAATATCTGAAACGATGCAACAACATAATACACTTTTTGGGGATGCAGCTTGGGATGTGAGGAGTGAGGGACACGGCTTAGAACGGGCGTGTCGCATTCTGTCCTGCCAGTGTTGGCAGGACATGAATTAAAATGTCGAACTCGGACTTCATTTTAAGGACATGTCGGCCAGGGGTGTAGAGCTATATTTGTTTAAGCACCGGATCGGCAAAACAGGAGACTCTGTGCACCAGTCTGCCTTGATCTATGAATTCATATCCGTGACACTCACAGTAGCCTAGTTTGTGCGCTGTGATGATTCGGCTGTGCCTTTTAATAAGGAATATTAAATGTTGTGAGGAAATATTTCCAATAAGTAATCCAAAATGTATTCACTTCAGGTTTACGAAAGTAACTGTAATCAGATTACTCATTTTTCAAATGTAACGCGAGCTGAATACAGTTGCATGATTTTTGTATTCTGATTACGTAACGCCGTTACATGTATTCCGTTACAACCCAACCCTGACGGCCCGTCCACACAGTGGCGTGCGTTGAAGCTTCCAACGCTTCTGCCCATTCACTTTGAATGGGGTGATGTCACTTTTAGCCGAACTGAATTTTGGGAAGCGACGTGGAGCGTTGCTGGCGTTGCTCGCTTCAAAAGTTGAGCAATGTTCAACTTTTGACGTCCCGACGGAGGCGTCAGCCAATCGAATCATATGCCAGTACAAGCTCTAGCCAATCAAACCGCGTGCTTGTGTGTCTGGGGCGGGAGATTCATGTGATTGGTTGTTGGTCGAGTGTCAGACACGCCCGCCGGCAAGTGTCAACGCACGCCGCTGTGTGGACGGGCCGTGAGTATTGGATACAGGAACCACCATGTTGGGTAAGGAGAATGTATAACAGTGGTCTTCTTCTGGTCAATCCCGTCAGTTGCCCAATAGCCAAAAGCTTGATCCACTCAATAGTCTTTTCCTACCTTCATAAGACTAGACAAGCTACATCAGGCCATCTACTGTCACCTAAACCCAGGACAAATCTTCTGAAATCTTCTGTGTCTTACGGACCGTCCACACAGCGGCGTGCGTTGACGCTTGGCGGTGGGCATGTCTGAAGCTTGGGGAGTCAATGCGACCAACAACCAATCACATGAATCTCCCGCCCCCGACATAGCAAAAAAGGAAAAGCCCGGTTCTTCTCCACTATTGCCAAAATGGATGCCGGTTTTGTAGCAAGGGTAGCACGGGCAAGTGTAGTAGCAAGGGTGGCTTTAGTGTATGCAATGTCTCGCAGGAGGCCATGTAGTGTGCGTCGCTGTTGGGTACATCCGATACTCAGAAAACGTCTGCAATGGGGGGAATACCACGTTCTAGTCCAAGAGCTCCGTCTGGATGATGTACTGTTTCAGCAGTACTTCAGGATGAGCAAAGACGTGTTCGACGAGTTGCTCGGAAAAGTGGGTCCACTGATTTCAAAGGCAGACACATTATGCGTTTGTCATCTGCCTACGGTACGTTTTGTGTATTTCTACTTCTTTAACCTGACTCTGTATATAAAGAGAGAGAATGCATGCCATGGATGAATGATGAATGAAGTCTGTGATTTAGTTCAGATGGATGACATTAATTAAGATAGCTAGGTAAATACAGTATTGCTCCCCTGTAGGGCTGTAGCGATACACTAATCTCACGATACGATACACGATATTCAGCTCGCAATACGATATATATCACGATATTCAGCCAACGATAAGATTCGATATAATTCGATACACTTATATAATTTTCTGAAAGATATTAAAGGGACAGTGTGATTTTGGTGACATCTTGTGAGTGTTCCATTGAATTAATTCAACTGAAAGCATCAATTATACAATATATGGCTCCGACAGAGAGTCTACAGCTTGCAAATGCTGGACAAAATGAATCAAAAGATGTGGTGAGAAAATTAGTTTCATTTATTGAAACAGTGCAAACTGTAGCTTACAAACCTTTGAAACCTAAGTACATAAAGTGCAGTATCACAATGGACAATGGAGAATTTAAAGGTGCAGCAGGTGGCGGAACACGGGGGACTTGAATGGGACTTGTTAGAAATTAAAATCAATGTTTTGATGGCATAAAGTACCTTAAACATACCGTCAGTTTAAATGCTGTTTTATACTGAGAAACCAGAAGTTCTTGTGCACAACCAGTTGTTACGTTTTTATTCTGAAAATCCTTAATCTCCGGTTAGCATTTAGCATGTGGCTAATATACCATTTACTATAGAGGTGAATTAAGTAGCGATATGACACGGAGTGTTGCACACCGAAACCTACTGATTTCAACACTACAACTATAGACGTCGAGATATTATTATTGCTGAATATTAAATGAAAGTACAGTTTGTTTGAATAAGTTTGTTTACAGACGTGGGTAGCATGAGACAACATCCGGAAATGATACCAGCCGTGAGGTATTTTTGGAGTATTGATTACAGCATTTAAAATGTATTAAATGAAAAGTAATGAAAGGAGGAGGAGAAACGTTGTGTTTAGTTATATATTTAATGTACAATGTCTGAATCCTCTGTAATGCGCAACAACGAACATTGGAGATGTGGAGGGCCGGCCCCCAGCAGCGCCAAACCGGCACACGGGGAGGAGCCAGCAGAGGATATTTAACAGCTGGAAAGGTGGAGCTCGCTCCCTTCGCTCACGAGAGCCAGAACACCGCTGTTTTTCTGACTGAACCATCTTCTGCTTGTAACATTACCGAGCTTTTTATTAATTAAAGTATACATTTGAACATTCTCAGACTCAATTAGTCTCCTTTTTAAAGCTTCTCTCCTGGACGCGAGAATAACGAACACAGTTATCAGACTTAATGTATCGATACCCGCGGCTGAAATATCGATACTTTCTCGGAAAACTAAATATCGATATATATCGCAGGATCGATTAAATTGTACAGCCCTACTCCCCTGTGTACATGGCGTGTGTGTGGTAGGGGTGTTGAAAATAATCGTTTCTACGATGCGATGCGGACGATTCGGTATCGATGCAGTGACGGAAGATAATCGGTTATAGCGTGGTAACGTTGCTTCCTGATTTTCCGGCCGCGGCTTTACTATAACGTTTTTTTTTTTCTGTCACTTTAATATCAAGTCGGTCGGTGACGCAGGGGTCAGGGAACAGACGTGACAGCGGCACAGCAACACGGAGCAGTCTGCTTTATCCACCAACACAAGAACACCGGTCCAGAACCAACAGCAGAAGGACCCGCTCTGAATCACTCCGTGTCGCTGCGGCTCAGAGACACAGCCAAGGATTTATGTTTTTCAAAAATAATCGCGTTACAATCATGTCAGGTTTTTGGTGGATTTAATTAAGTCTTGGATTGCAAAGTATGAATGTCCTCTAGCAATGTTCAGACGATATATACGTGTGTAAAGTTTGTGAAGGCAGGAGGAAAAAAGCTTCCGCAATCACCGTCTCCTCTCCGTTCCTCCAAACCCCGCTCCTCCAAACCCCGCCCCCTCCCTGAAAATAATGAGTGACAGGCTGATAGTGACCCGATAGAAACTTTATTATTCACTTAATCACTGAGATATAATTAAGCTAACTTAATCTCATACATTCATGGGATTTATGTAACAGTAAGACAGAGAATGTGAGTGTGCACCCACATGCAGTATTTTTGTTTGTATATGCTATTGTAAATACTCCTGTTGTCTGCTGTGTTCAGACTCAAGTCCTGTGTNGTGATGCCACATTCAGGACATTCAATGTTCTTTCTTTAACAGAAGGCCGTTGCTAGAAGCTGCAGCTAGACTGCAGAAACATTATTTTTTTGTTTTTGAGGATGGAACAACTTCACACACGGATATAAGGAGGCTAGACCTATACAATTCATTTATTTTGGTTTATAAATTAATGTCAAGACATTTATGTTATTGATTTCTGAAGCACTTTCTAAATAATAAAAAGAGAGTGAAAAAATAATGAATTGATGAAAAATAAGCCATGTGCAGTAATATAGAAAATTGAGGATGCAACGTATTGGTATGCATCGGGATATCGAATTGAATCAAATCGTTGACAGGATAATCGTAATCGAATCGTGAGACCAGTGAAGATGCACAGCCCTGGTGTGTTGGTGTGTGTGTGTGTGTGTGTGTGTGTGTGTGTGTGTGTGGTGTGTGTGTGTGTGTGTGTGTGTGTGTGTGTGTGTGTGTGTGTGTGTGTGTGTGTGTGTGTGTGTGTGTGTGTGTGTGTGTGTGTGTGTGTGTGTGTGTGTGTGTGTGTGTGTGTGTGTGTGTGGTGTGTGTGTGTGTGTGTGTGTGTGTGTTGTGTGTGTGTGTGTGTGTGTGTGTGTGTGTTGTGTGTGTGTGTGTGTGTGTGTGTGTGTGTGTGTGTGTGTGTGTGTGTGTGTGTGTGTGTGTGTGTGTGTGTGTGTGGTGTGGTGTGTGTGTGTGTGTGTGTGTGTGTTGTGTGTGTGTGTGTGTGTGTGTGGTAATTTTACAAATTAGATCAAAGTCAAGTAAAATACAAATATCTCAAAATTGTACTTAAGTAGAGTACTTGAAGAAGTGTACTTAGTAATAATAATAATGCATTTTATTTATGGGCGCCTTTCATAACTCTCAAGGACACCTTACAGAGCATAATTAAAGAAGAGCACACAGTAATACAAGACTTAAAACATTAAAAACAACAATCAGTTTAGCAGAGATTAAGAAATTGAATATGCCAGTTTAAAAAGGTGTGTTTTCAGGCTGGATTTGAAGGTTGGGAGTGAGTCCATATTGCGGATGTCTTGTGGGAGAGAGTTCCAGAGATGGGGGGCAGAGTGGCTGAAGGCTCGTGACCCCATGGTGATCAGGCGGGCAGAAGGTACAGAGAGTTGGAAGGCAGAGGAGGATCGGAGAGTACGAGAGGGAGTGTAGATGTGAAGGAGCTCAGACAGATATGGAGGTGCGAGAGTGTGAAGGGCCTTGAAGGTGAGGAGCAGCACTTTGAAGTCTATGCGCTGCTTAACGGGGAGCCAATGGAGTTGTTGGAGAACCGGAGTGATATGATTAATGAAAGGAGTTCTGGTGATGATACGGGCGGCTGAGTAGTAACTTCCCACATCTGAAATCAGATATGACTTCAAGTCATGTGATCATTTCTTAGTATTTGATCCTTGAACTTGGCCTCAGGAAATGCAAGGACTTCACAGTTTTGGCAACAAGTTTTGGAGAAAGCAAATTGGAGGCTTAAAAAGAGACAGGGAGGTGCATCTTCATCATCTTCATCATCTAGCATGCAAGAAGTATAAATAGAGGACAGTGAAGGAGACACTGAGGAGGACCACGCTTCGTGTGGGGTGAGTACCAAACGCTGTCTCCTGGTACTCATCTGAGTAACTCACTAAAAAAGTTATGTTGCAAAAAAAAAGAAGATCACCTTTATTTTGGAGAAATTGAATAGTGGTTAAGTTCCACTAAAAGCCTCTTAAATCTTTCCGTGAAAAATGTACCTCGGCCAAGCAGCGTCTATCTTCACTGCAGCTGATATTGGCACTTCCCCATCCTCTGATTGCAACCCCTCATCTGCTGGTGTTTTTGACAAAATATGGGAGAATCAATATCACTTTATGTCTAATGCAAAACGCAAGTGATTTGGCACTGCCAGGATGACATATTTCTATTCTGACATTTAAGTATATTACACATAATGATGCACTTCCCAAAAGATAAATACCGATTTGAATGAACTCTGAGTTGTGTGGCCATTCTCTGTCCAGCTGTGGTGGCAGACTACTGTACTTTTCTCCCACTTCCAGTCAATGTATTTAAAGGAGATTACAGATGTGATCCAGACAAAAGGGCAAACTCCCTGGTACTGTCTGACTGGTTGTCTGTAGTTGGGCAGAGAATAGATCTTGAAGTTATAATCTAAATTAATATGGATTGTATTGTCACTTTCATCCATAGACAAAGATAACAGAAACGCAATGTACTTTGTGGTGTTCATTTTGGTCAGTTAGGAGAGGTTTCCATCTGCCTGACAGTAATTCAAAGTAGATGCCACATCCAGCTGTGCTCCAAGCCCTGTTTATTCAAGTACACTCCTGTTCAATTCAAACATTGGTTTGTATGTTTCCATCAAATGAGAGAGAACTTTGCCCAATAAATATGCTTTTGTATGTGTTGGCTAGCTGCCAGGCATGGCATGCATCACGTCTGAATAATGTTTTAAACAAGATTGAACCGTCTTAATGATCTCATGTTCTGCCTGGGGGCTGTATTAGCAGCAAACGCAAAAACACGTCTGAAGCATAACGTAGCATCACTCTTCAATGACACTGTACACAATCTAGAACCACTGTCTTTATTTTCTCTACTCGCATATACTTTTAATTTGAACCTGACTTTTACTGCGCTTCATAGACCCCAAGGCCATGGACATTTATCAGCACATGAAAGGAGAAAATACTTTGACATGCAAAGATAAGTCTTTCAGGTCACCAGTAGTACAGCCGCTGTTTTTAGTGCATGCCGGAGAGAATCAATCTCAGGTTGTTCAGAAGTCCACAAGGAAGGCTGAGACAGAGCAGTGAAGAAAACATAAGGTTGGTTTCTTCAAATGGTATTCAAGCTTCAAGAACGGGTGCAGCTCCCCCTTGTTTTTGGATTGAATTCTTACTGGCACCTAACCTCTGACTTCTGGCCTCTGTTTACAGGATTTTGTGCCAATAATTATTGTTAAGAAAACTTTACTGATTTGAACTCAATAATGACTAAGTACTCAAGTAGTCCATACAAATACCAGTTAAATTCCACTAGTTTTAGATACCAATACCACAGTATAGCAACAAAACAATAAATCCCATGTACTTGAACAAACCCTCCTTTATTAAAAACATTTGAGCATAAGAAAACATGGAACGTGTCCTAGGTTGAAAGTGTTCTGTTTTTAATTTTTGACTATTCAAGGGGGGGGGGGGCTGCAGCTGTTATTGTTGAGCTCTTTAACAAGGTGTTGTTCTGTACTGATAGATGATCTTACTTAGGCATTTAACGGAACACTTGTAGGCAGATATGCTGCCCTCGTGTCTCAACAAATATGATATGGCTTCCCTTCAGAATAGACTTTAAAATAACTAACGGGATTCCCTGTCACTTCATTTGTCCAATACACATTTGGTGTATGAGAAAATGATGACTGTAATTTCTGTATTGCCACTTAGCAAATGCTCACCCACAAAGTCATGTGTTATTTGTGTGCTTTAAAGGTATCACAGCTCCTCATCAACACTGACATCCTCATGGACTCTGCCAGATATTGTTATGGTATTAAGAAAACATAGTTTAAAACATTCAAGCCCTGCCAAATGCCAAACTCTTTTATGGCTGGGTTCTTACTGCAGGATAACGTGGATGGCTGAGTTTGTGATGCTGGCAGTGTTGCAAGAAACAGGTCAAAATCTGTTTTCTGTCAGACAGGCTACAGTATGCAACTTCCTCACAGTCAACACGTATGCCTTTGTTGTGGTAGCTTGAGTTGTTTGCGGGTCTATTACATCTAAAAGAGGGTACTCCAGGTCTTTTTCTGCAAATCTTTGCACACGTTCAAGTGTGTTCATTTAACTCTTCGGGGGGTTTGTCCCATTTGTACTGTTTTGTCAAACTTCATTGTGCTTTGTCTCCATGGGGAGAGGTCAAAAGGCACCATGGAGACACGAGTCATTGCTTGTTTTGAACCTTGGCCAAATGTACTGAGCACCTGCCCGAAAAATGTCAACTTTGAGCATATTAATCAGACAGGGCAAGTTCTTTGATCCGTTCTGGATCAAGCATTTGATAATGTTCTTTTATGTTTTTCTGCCAATATCACATATCTTTTTACCGTGTTGCAAACTGATGATGTGAACATACTCGTGTCTGCAGCAGCCTACATGAATGCCTTCTTTCTCTCAGACTGTGTCAAACATCAAATCTGTTGTAGTGTGAACATGTTAGCTTGACTTCTCTGCCTGCATGAAATATCTTTAAACATTCAACTAATGCTGAGAGTATTTGTCCTCATCTGTGTTTTTTTTCTACCCCTTGCAGGAAGAGTGCTTCCTAAACCTGGAGGCTCCCATCAGCAGGGTCTGCGGTTATGACACCCCCTTCCCTCACATCTTTGAACCTTTCTACATCCCAGACAAGTGGAAGTGCTTTGACGCAATTAAGAAGATGATCAGTTACTAAACCCCGTCAGGTAGGAAAGATCCGACAGCTTCCTTTGAAGGAAAATAGATTATGTCATTTAAAACACTTAGTGTATATAAATGCCTCTCAACCATTGCCCTATAATCTACATCATATATTCCAGTGATGTAGTTATGAAGCCATGAAAACTAGCTATGATCTGCCATCAGTAATAAACAAACATTATTCATCAGAAAATTAAAGTAGGTTTTTCCTACACGCTCTTTTAATTACCTATCTAATTTAATCCTCCACTAGACATACAGTTTGTTCTTATTTAGACTTGTCCTCCAGGGCCCTATTCAGACATGTAATGTACATTTAAAAGCAAGCACTACTCACTAAGTGTATTTATCCTACTCGCTTTTAATTTTATCTCTCGAAAGTTGCACATTTACATTTGACCATAAGGCTACACAACAAGTTTGCATACAGCTAAATATACATTGGTGCTTCAAAACACCTTGGATAATTGGAACATGAACCTCCTGTTTTATAGCCACCTGTAGGTAAACATATAATAATGATTAAGGTTAGGGCTTAAGTTCACCATTAAAAGATTAATAAATTGATACAAAATGTAATGCAAAAAAATAAATGTATTACATAAAAGAAAAGCGTTGCCAAATCCAATGGTGCATTAACTTGCTCTTCCGATGGTCCAGTTTCCTGTGTTAAGTGGATTTTGACTGACTCAAGAAAGAAGTTGTGTGTTTGTATTGCTCAGAGCGTTTGAACAACATTTGAATACCCGTTTCCTGTCTGGAACCAAATGATCACATTATTCCAACGACACATGAATGCCCCAAGCTCATGAAGTTCATAATATTCAATCATAATTTGTGTATCTGCCCTATGATGACGTTTTTTTCTCGTGGCCCCATGCTACACCTTACTTCCAACATCCTGAGAACATAATCTCCTTGGCGTATATATACCCATAACACAAAGGTTCAAGATATTATTTTTCAACAGGGATATTTAAACCAACTCTGTGCATACGTGTGGCAGTCAGTCAGGCTATTAAAATGTTGCCTAAATATTGCTTTAATGTGAGGGGAGTCTTCTATGATAGCGAAGTCAACAGTCAGGGAAGAAAATACGTTTAAGATAAAGCAACGACTATCACTAAAATAAAAGTATAAAAAGATAGGAATATTCTGTAGTGTTGCTTTATGTTTATATTAATAAAAGGGTCAGGTATTTTCAAACTTGCATATAAAGAATACAAACAATCTGTCTAAGTTTAACCATTCATTAAGACCCTGTCCGTATTCTTCCAATGGCAGAGCCATTCCTCTAAGAGCCAATAAAGCTTGCCAATGTAGGTCCACATTTTAGTTGGGAGTTACCTGGTGATAGGAAAGAACTGCCTCCTAATAAGCACCATTGGGGACTTTCTGGCACCCAATGTGAAGATTGAGTGTTTTGCGGATTCTGAAGCATCCGCTTTGGGTGTATTCGCACCTGTACTTAGAGTCACCAACTTATAATCAGACCACCCAGAACTGATTTTAGTGCCAAGTGTTAACAGGGCCTTCATGTCATTGATATGCCCAATTTACTTGTGTAAAGCTCCCACTGTTCTCTCATACGGTAGGTATGTTATTATCTTTCATTGGTTACAGAAGTCTGCCAGACTCTTTCGTAATCCATTTTTAAGTGTCAGTGTCATCCTTGAGTTATAGCCATTGGAACGATGGCCTTGAATAACAACAAAGAAGGAGCATTAATAAAAACGTTTAATTGAATCAGCACGCCACTTCTCATCTTCGCTTTTATTATCCACCATGGACCGCCGAGTTATTATCTTGAACTTACTGAACCTCTCACCTCTTCCACAGCCAACTTCTGGTATCCCTGAACCCCAGGCTCTCTCCTTTCTCTCTTCGTTCATCATATCAGTGGAGATCAGCCGGGAAAAGACACTTTGTTGACCATCCAATCAGGAAGCTGCATCCTGAAGACTGTTACATCAACTCTGCATTGGGGAACCTTGTTCTGTTGGAAGAAAAATAATCAATGAATCCTCTCGTTTTGGTCAAACTCTGCTTTGTGGTCGATATAATTAGATTTCCTCCTAAATAAATGGACGGATACTGTGGGGAAAACTGTATTTGATTGCATTTGTGGCTGTCTGCCTCTCTGTGCTGTTACCTTTTGATTTAACGTGTCCATTTTGCTGTACTCTTTATTAAGTTTGACATTAACTAACCTTATTGTACTAATATAGTGGATCTGTGGTTTTTAAAGAAAATAAAGTAATCAGAATTGTGTGAAAACATTTGGTTTGGCTATTTGCATTGCTTTCAATTAGTTGGGAATGGGATTGTACATTGTCCTTGGCAGCAAAAAGTAAAACATTTCTGGGGTTTCCATTGGTCCTAGAGTTAGAGAAAAATATATACAACTTTGTCGTAGGGAAACCTTTACCTAAACCATAATGAAATCTGCCCATGTCACATTGGAATTCTGCCCATGCCTCAATGAGGAGATGCTGGCGCGAAATGAAAATGTGCTCAATACTACCAGCTTATATGTGTAGGGAAAACTCAAATGGCTACAAAGTTAATAAATCATTTTTATGAGGTATGGAAATTTGACATCTTGTTGAACACATTTGATGCCTTAGATTTAGAACTCACATTTTTCAGTTATAGTAGCACTTTGATTTAAAGGTCCAATGTTTTGGCCATTTCTACTGATCATAATTCCATTGTTGAGGTCTACTATTGTGTACGGTATCTGCTGGCATGGTCTATATCCAGCATCCAGGGAAACACAGCGGGAAATCCACCTCACACTGTCCGCTCTGGGGGCCTCGCGGGGTGGACTCGTGACTGGGGCAGCATAGGCACGTATTTTCTGTGTTAGTTTTACTTGTTACAGGGTGTTCTTTGAGAGTTTGTGACTTTGCAGACCGTTTACATGCAGAACAAGCGACATAACGCACAAGGGGACGGGTAACAACCAGAACATCATATGATGGGACCTTTAAACTTTCACATTTTTAAAAGACAGAAAAGACATAGCGTTTGAACTTTTGTCCTTTTTACAAAGTTTCTAGACTTTTCCATTTTATCTGTATTTCCATGAGAAAAATTGTTCTTCCTTGTTAAACTTCTTGAGACTCATGGAACCAATAGTGACGACTGCTGGAACCCAAACACATGTTTGAGAAATCACGAGTGATGGAAAAACTTTGACCTGAACAACAATAAAAACCACAGATCAAAAAGTTTGAGTTGTATTTGAATGAAGCTAGCAAGATATTATAAACTGTTCGTACAGCTTGTGTTTCATGGCATCTCTAGAAGCTGCATCACATTATAACAGCATTATATGGAGACTATACTGAAAGAGTTATTATACTCATGAAAGAAGGCTACAATTGTAAATCTGACCTCAAAGCAGGAAACAGGATCCAAATAAATCTCTTACTTTCTCTGGCTGACGAGCCTGTACATCAGACAATTCCTTGTGTAAAAATGAAAGTTTTGGTTTCAGGGTGACCCAAACTGCCAGTCGCTTTATTCTTTTTGAATAATGATTCTTTACAGAAAATGGAAGTTTAATTGCCATCTGGCTTATCACCAAACATGACAGAGCGCGTCTTGGGACTGTGAGAATTATAAAGCAAAACTCAAATGTAATCTGACCATCACATTTTCAGGCATGGTAAAGGTCACCTATTATGCAAAATTCACTTTTTCATGTCTTTTATAGATAAACATGTGTCCCCTCTGTGTAAAGAGATTCTGTAAGTTTCAGGAAAAAATATTTGCTCACTTTTTGTCCCGATCCATTTATATAAAAACCTGTCTGAAAATGAGCTGATCAGATGTTGGCCACTTTATGATGTCATAACGATTGGTTTGGCTTATGTAACCATTAGCCAATCACCAACAGACAGAGAATCAGCACTTTTGAAACGGAGGGGATTATGGGATACTACAATGCATGATCTGTTTGGTATTTTGAGCCAAACACTAAAGAGACATTAAAAACAGTATAACGTACCTTAAGAGGCATGTACAAATCAGAAATGTAAGTGAGGATCAATTATTCCATGTATGTCCACAACAAAGCTAAACTGTTATTTAAGTAATTCTGAAAAGCTCAAAACAATAAGCTGAAATAACTGTCCAATATATAATTTTAAATGATAACATTAGCAAACTGGTGTTTTACGGGTAGGGTTAGTGTTACACATCCAGCAGATACAAAGCGACATTGGCTTTGTATGTGTTTCTCTCCACTTTTATAAAATGAGCCCACCTTTTATAGTTTTGTTTTTGTTCCGCCCAATGCACAAGTGTATCAGAACTGAACAGAACTCCTCTTAGCCGTTCCCCGGCAACTCCCGAGCAGCAGGGAGACTGGGTGACTGTTCAGAAGAGGCATAACGCGAAACCCGCAGGTCCCCACCAACCCGTTCACATATCTAACAGCTTTTCCCCACTCAGCGAGACACCCGCTGAGAAGCCAACTCTGGTTATTGGTAGCTCTATTATGAGACACACGTGAATTTAGAGACCGAAGCCTCCACAGTCACATGCATTCCGGGGGCCAGAGCGGGCGACGTTGAGGCGCATCTTAAACTGCTGGCTAAAAATAAACGTAAATACAGTAGGATTGTTATTCACGTCGGTGGTAATGATGTTCGTTTACACCAATCAGAATGCACCAAACTTAATGTGGAGTCTGTGTGTAGTTATGCTAAAACAATTTCGGACACCGTAATCTTCTCTGGTCCCCTCCCCAATCTGATCAATGATGACATGTATAGCCGCATGTCATCATTTCAGCGCTGGTTGTCTTGGTGGTGCCCAGCAAACAATTTGGGCTTCGTAAATAATTGGACAGCCTTCTGGGGAAAACCTGGGTTGCGTTCTGATTATCCAAAAATCAGCTCCTAAGTTCTAACCCTATCTCCTATTCCTTGACCTCTGAGTGAAACGTCACGGGGTTAAGGGATAGTGGATAGGAGAATTCAAAAGGACTTAGGAGAAGAGACTGCGGTACTTTAGAGAATCCGAATGCACTTTCACTATCCGAAGTGTTTATGATGCGCCAGCGGACGTCATGAATGTGCGTCTGCTGCTGTGGGGAAACTATGGAAACTACAGTTTTCTATACAGCGGACTACAACATGGATGTTTAATAAGAACGGCGGACTCATCTAGAGACTCTGCACCGTGCTCTGATGCTGCTGCTTTGCTTTATGAACGTGGACAACAGAGAAACATATTCTTCCTGACCAAAGTTGGAATTGAAATAAAAAAGGAAAGTGAAACTTATGCATCGTCACCCTCTCCCTCCGGTCCACATTAATACAAATGATCCCAATACGTATGATTGTATGAACTATGAAAAGATCTTAAAATCAATACAGATGTATTTATTATAAACGTTAGTCCTTAACATCTATCACTGTGTATATCACCATTCAAACATCTTTTAAAAGTTGAACAAACTCCACACAGCTCAGTAAAGACTGTGAAATGTTGACTTTATTTGATCATTTCAGTAAAAACTAACGTTCATATTTCCCTTTTGTTTATAATACTGATGAACGTTCAAAACAAAGCACTTTGGCAACTTACCACATACGTTTTAAAATGCTTAATAAGCACCGTAACTTTCATGATATAATTTCTCCGTCATAATCGGTTGTTTCCATGAACGGCCGACTGTTGAGTGACGGCAAATGCTGCAGCTGCAATGCATTGTGGGGCAGCATTTTCTCTTCTCCTTTCGCTAAGGGAGGTCCAGTGGTTCCTAAGCTAAAGGAGGTTATAAAGGAATTTTGAAACCTCCTTTCCTTTCATTTGGAGAATTGGAACGGCACTTATCATGGCTGCCAGTGACGTACTTCCGGGTCATTTCACTCCGTTAGGAAGGTTCCTAAGCTAAATGGACTATTGGAACGCAACCCTGGTCTGATTAAGAGAGACGGCATTCATCCTTCTTTGGATGGTGCAGATCTACTTTCGGCAAACATTTCAGGGCTTTGTGGACTTAATCCATGACAAACTGGAGTTGAGACCAGGAGGCGGAGTTGCAGTCTTACACGCTTCTCTGCGCTCTCTCCTAGGCAGTCATCCATAGGAATCCCGAACCCAATAAAATACCCAATATTAACGGTGTGTGTGTCTGCCCAAGGACAATTTAAGGTAAAACCTAATAGAGGTGTCACACATAATAACCTAATAAAAGTACATGTAACAACTACTACAGTGCAACAAAACAGGAATATTAAATGTGGTCTCTTAAACATAAGATCTCTAGCATCTAAAGCAATATTGGTAAATGATAATTGAGCAACTATTAGTCGAACCGCATAATCCTGCTTTATCCGACCATTTCTTAGTAACTTTTGAAGTACTATTACGAGACTACAAAGCATTAGTCAAAAGCTCCTGCAGCAGAAACCTATCTGTTAGTGCTATAGCCACATTTAAGGAAGAGATTCCACCAATACTTAACTCGATGGCATGTCTGCATGTAAGGGAGGAAACTTATACAAAATGTACACCACCCCAAATGTATCATGTTGTTGATAGTGCTATAGATGCGCTGCGAATAAAATTAGACTCTGTTGCTCCTTTGAAAAAGAAGAAAATAAAACAACATAGATTAGCTCCATGGCATAATGCCGAAACCTGTAAAATAAAGCAAAAGTCTAGACAACTTGAAAGGATATGGCGTTCCACTAAACTTGAAGAATCTCGTTTAATTTGGCATATTACTCTCAATGAATATAAGAAAGCACTGCGTAAAGCGAGAGCAGCCTACTACTCTTCATTAATAGATGAGAATAAGAATAATGCAAGATTTCTTTTCAGCACTGAAGCCAGGCTGACAGAGAGCCACAGCTCGATTGAGCCTTCTGTTCCCATAGCACTCGGTAATGATTTTATGTGCTTTTTTAACGATAAAATTGTTACTCTTAGAAACAAATTAATGACCTCTTGCCTTTGACCAGTATAGTGTTATCAACAGCTCCCGGAAACGTAAGTTCTAATATTACACTACATAGTAAACTAGAATACTTTTCAGCCATTAACCTTGAACAATTAAATTCAATGATTCTCTCTTCTAAACCATCAACGTGCATGTTACACCCAATTCCAACTAAGCTGTTGAAGGAAGTTTTTCCATTAATTAGCACTTCTTTATTAAATATTATGAATATGTCTTTATTATCAATCAATCAATCAATGTTTATTTATATAGCCCAATATCACAAATGTTACATTTGTCTCAGTGGTCTTCACAGTGTGTACAGAATATCAGTATGACAATACATATCAGGCTATGTTCCACAATCATTCAAAGTAGCAGTGATAAAACCGCTTCTTAAAAAGCACAACCTCGATCCAGAGGTTTTAGCCAACAATAGACCTATTTCTAATCTTCCGTTCCTCTCAAATATTCTTGAGAAAGCGGTCGCAAAACAGCTGTGTGATTACTTAAAAAACAATGATTAATTTGAAGATTTTCAGTCTGGCTTTAGAACACATCATAGCACAGAGACAGCTCTGGTTAAAGTCACAAATGACATTCTAATAGCCTCAGACAAGGGACTTGTCTCTATTCTTGTCTTGCTCGATCTCAGTGCTGCATTTGATACTATCGACCATGATATCCTATTGCAAAGACTAGAGCACTTAGTTGGCATACAGGGAACTGCTTTAGGCTGGTTTAGGTCCTATCTATCTGAACGCTCTCAGTTTGTACGTGTTAACAATGAATCTTCCACGCAAACCAAAGTTAGCCATGGAGTGCCACAGGGCTCAGTGCTCGGACCTATTTTGTTCACATTATATATGCTTCCGTTAGGCAATATTATCAGGAATCATTCTGTAAACTTTCATTGTTATGCGGATGATACTCAACTATATTTATCAATCAAGCCTGATGAAATTAATCATCTAAATACAATTCAAGACTGCCTTAAGGACTTAAAAACGTGGATGACCTTACATTTTTTGATGTTAAACACGACCAAAACTGAAGTTATTGTACTTGGCCCGAAGAATCTACGAAACAAATTATCTAAAGATATACTAACTATGGATGGCATTAATTTGGCCTCCAGTGAGACTGTAAGGAATCTTGGTGTTATATTTGATCAGGATTTATCCTTTAACGCCCACATAAAATCAATTTCAAGGACCACCTACTTCCATCTACGTAACATTGCAAAAATCAGGCATATCTTGCCTCAAAACGATGCAGAGAAACTAGTCCATGCATTTGTTACTTCAAGGCTGGATTATTGTAACTCCTTATTATCAGGGAGTACCAAGAAGTCAGTCAAGTCGCTTCAGCTGATTCAAAATGCTACGGCTCGTGTACTAACCAGAGTTAGGAAAAGGGACCACATTACTCCTGTTCTGGCTGCCTTACACTGGCTCCCTATAGAACACAGGATAGAATTTAAAATTCTTCTTCTCGCCTACAAAGCCCTTAATGGGCAGGCGCCATCTTACCTTAAAGAACTCATTATACCCTACTGTCCTATTAGGGCATTGCGTTCCAAGAATGCAGGGTTGTTGGTTGTTCCTAGAGTCTCTAAAAGTACAATGGGAGCCAGAGCCTTTTCTTATCAAGCTCCACATTTGTGGAATCAGCTTCCAGTTTGTGTTCGAGCGGCAGACACCCTATCCGTTTTTAAGAGTGCTCTTAAGACCTTCCTTTTTGATAAAGCTTATAGTTAGGGCTGATTAGATTCAGCCCCTAGTTTTGCTGAAATAGGCTTAGTTTGTCGGGGGACATCTTACTTCTTCCTTCTCTCTGTCTATACCTGTGTACTCTCATGTTCAGATTAAACCAGCTTCCCCAAATGTCTTTCTTTTTGGTGTCTATATACGCCGGGATCCGGAGTCATGGATGATCCTGCGGTCCTGTGTCCTGGATCACGAGCCCTGGATCGCGAGTCGTGGCTGTGGTCCTGGATCATAGGTCCTGGATGGATATCCTCGTGGATTCATCTTCCTATTATACACACATACATTTACAAACATTTGGACTACCTATGTTGCAAATGTATATCTTTTCAATTTACACACGGCATCTATTGCACGTCTGTCCGTCCTGGGAGAGGGATCCCTCCTCTGTTGCTCTCCCTGAGGTTTCTCCCATTTTTCCCTTTAAACTGTGGGTTTTCTCCAGAAGTTTTTCCTTGTACGATGTGAGGGTCTAAGGACAGAGGGTGTCGTATTGTCATACTGATATTCTGTACATACTGTGAAGACCACTGAGACAAATGTAACATGTGTGATATTGGGCTATATAAATAAACATTGATAGATTGATGGTTTAATTGGGCTGAATTGGCATCAAAATGCATCCAGAATAGTTTTTCTTAAATATTAGACTGTTTATAAGAAAGTCCACCCATACTGGAGAAGCTGTTACTTTACTTTTCAGATACTATGGCGTGACAGCACTCTCCTTTGGAACTACTAATTGACTAAATAAATTCAGCTGTACAATGCAAATGTAACTTCTTAAAAAAAAGGCCTTCATATTGAATACTTATAGGAAACTACTTTTTAAATTAAATAACCTAAAAGCATGTATGTATTCTTTATTGTGGTATTGCACATACAAGTCGTAATTGTATACCTGTACATATTTGCAGCCTCATGGTCATTTATTCCTCAGGCAGTTGTACGCCTGTGGGGAATAGAATAATTATCTGGCTAATGAAACGTTTACAGTGGAGCCAGGACCAGATGGCCCCGTGCCTCAAGGTCTTTGCTTTTAATTTGCGTCTCAAGTGCTGAACTAAACCCATCGATGGAGTTTAGGAGTAAGGTGAGAAGGACTTCAAAGTGTGGCTAATGAATTAACAGGTCCATGTTTTCCCCGTGGCACAGACTTGTCTTTATTACAGTACAGTGCAAACATATTGACAGAATGGCTTATGTAGATTCAAATCTGGACACTAGAGAGAGAGAGAGGTTTTGTCCTACGTAACACAGCCATCTGGAAAATGTTATGATAAAATCATCATTTTGTGCTTTTGGCTATTTGTTGTGTTATTTGGAAATATTTTAAGACCATAGAGATCAAGATGTGCGCACGACTTGCTCTTCTTTTCATTTCAGCTGCTTTCAATATGTCACATGTAAACCATTTATCAAAGTGAGGGGAACGGCTTTGTGCACTGTGGAAGAAAACTGCATCACTGATGTTTTAATGAGTATCCAAGTAATATACACAGATTCAAAAATAGAACCAGGTGGCAGTATGTATGTTAAATTATGGCTTGTGAGAATAAATACATCTAGAAGGGTTGTTAAAGAATGATGTATTTCACAGTAATAATTACCAGGGGCCTCATTTATAAAGCCTTGCGTAGGATTCACATGGGAAGGTTGCTTACGTAGGACAAAGCAAATAAATATGCACAGACATTTTCCGATTCATAAAATACTGCGTACCGGCGTCGGACTTGCGCCCTCAGTCCTACGCCGGTTTCCCTTTTATAAATCACAATCAACTTGAGATGCGGCACAGCTTTGCAGGCTTCACGTAACGCCCATATTTGCCTATAAATAGTCCCGTATTAATATTAATTTTTGACTGACTGCATGAAGAAGATCGCAGGAAATTAGTTTTAGTTTAGTTTATTTATTTATAGTGTCGTGGACAGTCACCATCGATGAACTGTCACAAAAACAGTAAATGGTGCAGCTTTAGCCGACATGGCTAATTTCCAGCTGTTGTCCCCGGCCAGATGGTAATAGACACCCTTAAAATTACAATATATCAACAGCATTAGTTATAAGAAAATATATAAAATAAAATAAAAAGGAGAAAAGACAAGTAGATACCGGCGTGAGGATAAAAGAGAACAATAAACAACACACGTTACTATATACAGTACATGTCACATAGCACATCACAATCACATAACAGAAACGAGGGGCAACATCCATGTTCACAACATGTAACACAACATGTAACACTCACGCCATACTCAACACAGACTAGTGTGTGCAGGTGTAGTTCTCAGTGAACCATGTTTTTAAGTGAGCTGTGAAGGTGGGATGTGTATGTATGTCTTTGATTTGAGTGGGTAGAGAATTCCAGTTTTGTATTGCTGTGACCGAGAATGATGACTGACCAAAAGTACTCTTCCTGAATGGGACTGATAGGTCGCCACGTGTGGAGCTTCTAGTGGTCCGTCTGGTGTTGTTACGTTGAGTAACCAATGAGTTAAGAGGTGGAGGGGCTGTATTGTGCAGGATTTTGTAAACCAGAACGATGTTCCTATACTTTATTAAATCTTCCCAACTCAGGATGTTATGCTTGTTGAGGATGGTACAGTGATGGGAGCGGTTAGGTTTCTGGTCCAGTACTTTGAGGGTTTGTTTGTACAGGGTTGCTAGTGGCTTCAGTGTGGAGCTGTTAGTTTGCCCCCAGCTTGTGAGACAGTATGTAAGATGTGACATGATCATGGCATTCATTTATAATTTGGCAGAATTCAATGTCATTGTGTTTCTTATGTATTTAAAATTTGCTAGGCTAAACTTGACTCTTTGGGTCACTTTTTTGACTTGTGTTTTGAATGTTAAATTAGAGTCAATAATGATTCCAAGGTACTTAACCTGAGGCACAATGTTAATATGTTCACCTGAGATGCTTATATTTGACACAATGTTGCATTTTCTTTTTGTGAAAAACATTCCAACTGTTTTGTTGACATTAAGCTGAAGACAGGAGCGGTGTAGCCAGCTAGTGATCAGCACTAAAGCTGAGGTCAGTTTATCAGCAGCCTTTTGCTTTGTGTTGGCATGCACATTACATTATTACATTACATTGCATTTAGCTGACGCTTTTATCCAAAGCGACTTACAATAAGTACATTCGACCAGGAAGACACAACCATGAGGAAAACAGAATCATATAAGTACATCAGGTTTCATAGAGCCAATCAGTTCAAGTGCTACTCAACTGGCTTTAGATAAGCCAGTCCTTTATTAGTATACAAGTGCTCTGTTAGCAGTTCTTTGTTAGTCATTCTATCGCTCTAAGTGGAGTCGAAAGAGATGAGTTTTTAGTCTGCGCCGGAAGGTGTGTAAGCTTTCTGCCGTCCTGATGTCAATGGGGAGCTCATTCCACCATTTAGGAGCCAGGATAGCAAACCCACGTGTTTTTGCTGATGGGAACTTGGGTAGCTCTCGCAGTGAGGGTGCAGCGAGTCGTTTGGCTGATGCAGAGCGAAGTGCACGCGCTGGGGTGTACAGTTTAACCATGTCCTGGATGTAGGAAGGGCCAGATCCATTCGCAGCATGGTACGCAAGTACCAGTGTCTTGAAGTGAATTCTAGCAGTTACTGGAAGCCAGTGGAGGGAGCGGAGGAGCGGAGTGGTGTGGGAAAATTTAGGAAGGTTGAAGACCAGACGAGCCGCTGCATTCTGGATGAGCTGCAGAGGTCGGATGGCACATGCAGGTAGACCAGCCAGGAGGGAGTTGCAGTAGTCTAGGCGTGAGATGACGAGAGCCTGGACCAGAACCTGCGTCGCTTTCTGGGTCAGCTGGGGACGTATCTTCCTGATGTTGAAAAGCGTGTATCTGCAGCAGCGGGTTGTAGCAGCGATGTTTGCAGTGAAGGACAGGTTGTTATCCAGGATCACACCCAGATTCCTTGCAGTCAGGGTCGGGGAGACAGCAGAGGTGCCGATGTTGATGGTCAGGTCAAGAGTGGGACAATCTTTTCCCGGAAGGAAAAGCACTTCAGTTTTGTCAAGGTTGAGCTTGAGATGATGAGCGGACATCCACTGAGAGATGTCAGCTAAACAAGAAGAGATGCGTGCGACCACCTGGGTCTCTGAGCGGGGAAAGGACAGAATTAGTTGGGTGTCGTCAGCGTAGCAGTGGTATGAAAAACCATGCGGGCTAATGACAGATCCGAGCGAGTTTGTGTACAGGGAGAAGAGGAGGGGACCAAGAACAGAGCCCTGAGGGACCCCTGTAGTTAATTGACAAGGGTCGGACTCGGACCCTCTCCAAGTTACCCTGTAGGTGCGGTCTTTGAGGTATGAGGTGAGGAGGGAAAGTGCAGAGCCTGAAACTCCAAGTTCTTGGAGAGTGCGAAGGAGGATCTGATGGTTCACCGTGTCGAATGCAGCAGACAGGTCCAACAGGATGATGACAGAGGAGAGGGAGGCTGCTTTAGCAGTGTGCAGTTCCTCAGTGACAGCAATGAGGGCAGTTTCTGTGGAGTGACCTGCCTTGAAACCAGACCGGTGCGGATCCAGAAGGTTGTTCTGATGGAGATAACAGGAGAGTTGTTTAAAGACAGCGCGTTCAAGTGTTTTAGACAGGAACGGGAGGAGAGAGACAGGCCTGTAGTTTATAACATCAGACGGGTTGAGAGTGAGTTTCTTCAGGAGAGGGTTTACTCTTGCCTCCTTGAGACTGTTTGGAAAGTGACCAGAAGTTAGAGAAGTGTTGATGAAATGGGTGAGAAACGGTAGAATATCAGGAGCGATAGTCTGAAGGAGGTTTGAAGGGATAGGGTCCAGAGGACAGGTGGTAGGGCGGGCAGAGGTAATGAGGGTAAGAACCTCACTTGGCGAGAGAGGGGAAAAAGTAGTTAGTGTGCCGGTTGACCGTCGGTCAGGTGATCCGGCGGTGAGTAGAGGTGAGTCAGAAAAAGACGAGCGAATATCGTCAACCTTCTTTTCAAAGTAGTTAACAAAGTCGCTTGACAGAAGGGAGGAGGGGGGAGGGGCTTTGGGAGGGTCCAAAAGGGTGGAGAAGATGGAAAATAGTTTTTTAGGATTGGAATAGGAAGATTGGATCTTGTCTTGAAAGAAAGTGCTTTTTGCCTGAGAGATGGAAGCAGAGAAAGAGGAGAGGAGAGCCTGATAGGTTAGGAGGTCATCGCAATGTTTGGATTTCCACCGTTTCCGCTCTGCTGCCCTAAGGACGGTTCTATTAGCACGCAGTGCGTCATTTAGCCAGGGAGCAGGAGGGGACTGACGAGCCTGCTGAGATGTGAGAGGACAGAGAGAGTCCAGAGAGGATGAGAGAGTAGAGAGGAGAGTTTCTGCAGCAGAGTTTGGAGGCAGGAGTTGGAAGGAGTCAGAGGAAGGGAGGGCTGAGAGCACCGATGAGGCAAAGGTAGAGGGGGAGAGGGAACGGAGGTTACGGCGGACAAGTGCAGGATGCGAAGAGATTAGTTTGTTATGTTTGGAAAGGGGTAGAGAGAATGAAATGAAGAAGTGATCGGAGGTGTGGAGCAGGTTTACAGAGAGGTTAGAAGTAGCGCAGTTCCTTGAGAATATGAGATCAAGGACATTGCCAGCTTTATGAGTTGGTGGGGACGGAGACAGTGAGAAAGCAAAGGTGGTTAACAGAGATGTTAGTTCGTCTATCTTCCCCGTCTGGAGGTTGAAGTCTCCGAGAAGTACAGCGGGAGGGCCGATTTCAGGGATGTGTGAGATGAGATGATCTAATTCCTCCAAGAAGTCCCCCAAGGCGCCTGGTGGACGGTAGAGAACAACAATGGTTAATTGTATAGGATGAGTCACTGTGACGGCATGGAATTCAAAGGTGAAAGGAGTGAAGTTAGGTAGCTTGAAGAGGGAAAAGCTCCATGTGGGAGAGAGCAGGAGACCAGTGCCACCTCCTCTGCCAGTGGGTCTGGGTGTATGGGAGAAGGAATATGCTGTGGAGAGAGCTGCTGGGGTGGATGTGTTGAATGGAGTAATCCAGGTCTCAGTGAGAGCAAGGAAATCCAGGGACTGCAGGGAGGCGTAGCCAGAGATGAAGTCAGCCTTAGGAACAGCTGACTGGCAGTTCCACAGGCCGCCTGAAACTAGATGCTGGATCTCAGAGGAGCACGTGGGATAGACGAGAGCGGGCCGGTTATAGCGATTAGGAGATACACGAGGCCAGTGATAATTGCGAGAAGACACATGAACAGGAATGGAGACACATATATCACAGTGTCATCGGCATATAGCTGTGTTTCCACATCAGGACAGACAGATGGCAGGGTCATTAATATATAGGGAAAAAAGAAGTGGACCAAGTATTGAACCTTGTGGTACTCCGGTGCTTTAGTCTAGAGCTGGAGAGAGTCGATTATTGACGATTACATGCTGACGCCTACCAGTAAGGTATGATTCAATCCAACTGAGCGTTAATGGAGAGCAGTTAAAAGCTGACAGTTTGGACAGAAGGACCTTATGGTTGACTGTATCAAAGGCTTTGCGTGCATCCAGAAATACTGCACCAACAACACCTCCTTTGTCAACCATTGCTTTGACCTTTTCTATAAAAAAGCAGTTGGCTGTTTCGGTTGAATAATTTGCCCTGAAGCCAAACTGCATGGGATGAAGTTGAAATGGACTGTTGTTTAAGAAGGAGACAAGCTGTTCTGACACCCACTTCTCAGCCACCTTGGATACTACAGGTAAGATGCTAATTGGGCGGTAGTTGTTGATGTTCAGAGGGTCACCTGACTTGAAAATGGGGGTTACAATTGCAGTCTTCCATGCACTTGGGAATGTCCCATGTAATACAGATGAATTGATGATTTGGGTAAGAGGGCAGACTAAGTAATCTTGCAGTGATTTAAGCATTGTAGAATCCATAGCGTATGTGTCCTTAGCTGTCGAAGTTTTAAGAGAATTAATAATTGCTTTGGTTTTTAATTCCGATATGGGTTGAATGCAAAAGGACATCTTACTTTCGTCGACTTTGATAATATGTTCTGCTCTCAAAGGGAAGTTCTGTGCAATCTCATCTAAAGAGTTGATAAAATATGTTTTAAAAGCTATGGCAAGTTGTTCTGGGTCTTGCACTAGTTTACCATTCTCTTTTAGTTCTAGCTGCTTTTTTGGCCTGTGCTTGATTCCCAGTAAGGTTTTAATCTGTTCCCAAATTATTTTAGTGTTACCTTTTGCCTCATTAATTATTGTTATGAAGAAGTTGGCTTTGCCTTTCTGATTGTTTGAGTTACTTTGTTACGTAATGAAGTAAACCTATGCCTGTCAGTAGTTAATTTAGTTTTCAGTGCTCTTTTCAGTGCAAAGTCTCTTTCCTTCATCAAGTTCAATATGTCCGTATTGAACCAAGGAAGTGCATTGTTTTTGTTTTTTCCACTTTTCATTTTTCTGGAGAACATCTGCACTAAATCATGTAGCTTGGTCGCAAACATTTGGCTGTCTGTTTCTACACTGCTCCCAGTTAGCATACTTTCCCAGTCAGTCTGTTGCACAGCTTGCTCAAAGTTTGCAAATTCATTTTTTGGTATTCTTAGTTGTTCCAGAGGTTTGTAAGAGTGGTGGAACCGTTTCTTTGTGAGTTTTCTGGATATTAATATTAAGTTGTGGTCAGATAGTCCAGTGATGAAATTAAATGTTTTATCCACTCTCTCAGGTTTATTACTTAATATTAAGTCTATTTGTGTCTGTGAGGATGAGGTTATTCTGGTTGGTCCTTCTGTCATTTGTGTTAAGTCTAAACTATCTGTGATTTGCTTAAAGAGCCTGTGACACGGTTTTCTCCCATCATCCAAACCCATCAATTTGAGTACATATTGTCCCCTTGAAAACCGTTACTGAACTGATTTTGGATATTTGTACTTTGATAACCATTAATCTGCCTTCAATGTTGACAATTTTCTGGATCTTCTCGCGGATTCTTCAAGTCCCGCCAAATGATGGGTGAAGTCATTGCGGGCACAGCGCTCCAGCTGCACCGTCCAGGATCCCAGCATCTGCATGTAAACCTTTATATATATACAGTCAGATGTAAACGCACGATGTTGCACACAGCAGCAAGCTCAGACAGCGATGACAGGTTAATGTTGAACGTGTCTGAGAGCTCATATGAGGCTGAAGGATCGGTTTATGTTGTATCTGTTAGAAGTTTAGGAATGAGGTGCGTCAATATGGGCGATCATATGGTCATGTAGCCAGTGGTGGACTGGGACTAAAAATCATCCCGGGACTCTCGACCGGCCCACTTCGGTACCGCTAGTAAATTGTCAACGGGGGGAGCGGGGGATGTAAAATACAAATATAATGTATAATGTCTGTGTCTTTGACATTAGCGCTGCTCGCCACCTGTGCCCTGTACTACGAAGCCAGTTGAACAGACCCTGGATATGTTTGAGTAACAAACAAACTAACAACAAACTAACAAACGAGATCTCGCTAAGCGGTCCTACGACGCTGGTTATCAACTCGGTAAATCAAGCCAGGGTTTCTCTCTCCAGCTGAGAGCGCGTTCACGTCTAAAACACGAGTGGATCTGACTTTAATTACATTTGTCTCGAGTGTTTCGTCAACATAATGTGTTAAATAATACTTCTGCATCCAGTCTGTGACACTGTGAGTGTTGCACGGCCAGATGAGGCTGGAGAAGCTGACTCAGATAAGGAAATATATGATATATTATGATATTATATGATCGATGATCTGATTGATGATGTAATATGAATGATAAGTGCGACACGTCGACGTCTTCTCTGCATACGGCAGTTTAAACTGTATTTTCTTTATCCTGTAATATGACTTGAGAGATTTAAACTCCGCACACTGAGTTGATCTCTTTTCTATAGGCGCCGGAGGCGGGCAGCGTCAGGTAAAAGAAGTTATTTAGCCTTCTCAAACCTGAGCCTCACGCGCCGCCTATGGGGGATGTGCTAGTTACTTATCCGACCGGCCCACTTCGGTACCGACCCATCGGGATTCGTCCCGATGGCCAGCCCGCCACTGCACCCAGCCCACGTAAACTGTCAACGGGGGGAGCCTCGCTGCGGGGAAACGGTGGACCTAGTGTCCCGATCGGAGTGGGAATAATAATAATAATCCGTGCATTGTATCCATTAATTTCCCCAACATTGTGGTAAAAAACCACACGTTTAATCCACGTTGGTGTACTACAACTACAAAAAGCATCGGTTTGTTTTCTCATCAGTAAATGCAGACCGGCTCAAACAAACGATTTTTAATCATCATCCTCACTCATCATTTAATGTATCATATGTTCGCCGAATTGACATGAAAGCACTAATAAATGTAGTTTCATCCACTTGAGTTTATAACCACAAAAATAATCGATTTGTTTTTATATCACATCCGACGGGAGGAAATTCAGCAGCTCTCACTCCCGATTTTTAATCCTAATGTAATCATCATCTTCACCACGATCATTTATGTTTATGTCGCCGAATTGACATGAAAGCACTGACAAATATGAATATACTGTAGTCAACTTCATTAAAACGTTATTAACGTGCCTAAACTCAGTAATTCACCATTTCTACGCATGACACAACACACTTGTCCGTGTTTGGCTCTCGAAGCGTTCCCGCATTGACGTCACTTCCGGCTTCCCCCAAAACTTCAAAATGAGTGAAGGAATTTCCCCGCGATGTTCGAAATTATTGATATTTAACGAAACGGTATCGCTTTTTCTTTTTTAAACTGACGGTTCGAGATTACTAGTAGCCCAATATTTCATTGCACAACAGTTGTTGGGATGGTGTCACAGGCTCTTTAAGGGCTTTCCTACTTGTCTTGTCTAACCAGTTACAATTCAGGTCACCAAGCAGTATTACTTCTGTTTTGAAATCACATGCTTTAAGAAGTTTTTTGAGTGTGGTGTAGAAGTCATTATTTGAAGATGGTGGGCGATAAACAACAATGAGCACAAATGACATTTCAGGGGACAGCATTATTTTGAATCCAAGACATTCCAAGTCATGGTTAAAAGGCCAGCATATTTGATACATACAGTTGAGATGGTCTTTGACATAAATCATGACCCCACACCCCCTCTTCCGTAAGATCGATCTTGTCTAAAGGTTTGATAGCCTGGCACATGCAATGCAGCGGACGGAGAGTTGGTATGAAGCCATGTTTCTGATAGGCAGAGAAAATCTAAATTGGAATCATGAAGAAGATGATAGACTTGATCAGCTTTAGGTTTGAGGCTACGGATGTTCAAATGTCCTCCAAGGATGCCCTTCGGTTTATGTTGTTGATCCCAGATCACTAAACAGTGATTAACAGTTTTAAATAAATTGAACCCCCCCCCCCATGATGAGAAACTGTAAGAAAGTATCAGGGGATCCCTGCGGAGTGGAGTCAATTAATGTTTATTTTTTTATTTGGTGGTTTGTGTCCAGTTGTCGATCAGCTGTGCGCAGCGTCTCCACTGCAGCCTGTGCCTCTCAACCCCCCCGCAGCAACTCTATATCCATCAGTTAAAGGAAATAAAACTAATGTGTTGAGTTATGTCAGCTGCCAAATCTACCAAATATATGATGTTCTTAGTTTCCATACCTCCTGTGTTTTATGAGCGACTTATCAAGTCTTAGCAAACGGCATAAAACATGATTAAACATGATAGTATATAAAAGGGGGTTGGACTCTATTCTTCTCCGGAGTTGCTCAAGGTGTGAGGTGCCGGGCGGGTGTGGGGATACTCACAAGTCCCCGGTTGGGTGCTTCGTTGTTGGAGTTTACGCCAGTGGACGAGAGGGTCGCCTCCCTACGCCTGCGGGTTATGGGGGGGAAAACTATGACTGTTGTGTGTGCTTATGCACCCAACAGCAGTTCAGAGTAGACAGCCTTCTTGGAGACCCTGGAAAGAGTCCTGTATGGGGCTCCTGAAGGGCACTCTTTAATCTTGCTGGGAGACTTCAACGCACATGTGGGCAATGATGGAGACACTTGGAGGGGCGTGATTGGGAGGAACGGCCCCCCTGATCTGAACCGGAGTGGTGGTTTGTTACTGGACTTCTGTACTAGTCATGGATTGGCCATAACAAACACCATATTCGAACATAAGGATGCTCATAAGTGTACGTGGTACAAGAGCACCCTAGGCAGAAGGTCCATGATCGATTTCGCTAACGGACCTGAGGCCGTATGTTTTGGACACTCGGGTAAAGAGAGGGGTGGAGCTGTCAATTGATCATCATCTGGTGGTGAGTTGGGTCGAGCGGCGGGGGAAGCCTCTGGACAGACCTGGTAAGCCCAAACGTGCAGTTCGGGTGAACTGGGAACGTCTGGAGGAGGCCCAAGTTCAGGAGGCCTTCAACTCACACCTCCGGTGGACCTTTTCAGGTTTCCCTGTGATTGAACCAGAGTGGGCGGTGTTCAAAGCCTCTATTGCCGAAACCGCGGCGGGGAGCTGTGGTCTCAAGGTCTTAGGTGCCTCAAGGGGCGGTAACCCTCGAACCTTCTGGTGAACACCGGTGGTCAGGGAAGCCGTCCGACTGAAGAAGGAGGCCTTCAGGGATTTGTTATCCCGGGGGACTCCCGAGGCAGTTGCAAGGTACCGACAGGCCCGAAGGACAGCAGCCTCAGCCATGGCCGAGGCAAAGCAGCGGGTGTGGGAGAAGTTCGGAGAAGACATGGAAAAGGACTTTCGGGCGGCACCACAGTTGTTCTGGGAAACTGTCCGACACCTCAGGAGGGGGAAGCAGGGAACCATCCAAGCTGTGTACAGTAAGGATGGGACACTGTTGACCTCAACTGATGGAGTGTTAGGGCGTTGGAAGGAACACTTTGAGGAACTCCTGAACCCGACAACTCCGCCCTCTATGGTAGAGGCAGAGCTGGAGTATGACAGGGGATCAACACCAATCTCCCGTGGGGAGGTCACTGAGGTAGTCAAACAATTCCACGGCTGGGATGAGGATCAGCACCTCCAAATCTGAGGCCATGGTTCTCAGCAGGAAACCAATGGACCGTCCTCTCCAAGTAGGGAATAATAATAATAATAATAGCTTTGATTTGTATAGCGCCTTTCAAGGGACCCAAGGTCGCTTTACAAGTAGTAGGGCAAAAAAACAAAAACATAACAAAACAAAAGTCAGACAGACAAAACAACAGATCGATTAGGGGCCGAAAGCCTTGGCAAACAGATGGGACTTGAGGGCCCTTTTGAAGGCGTCAAGTGTGGGGATGTTTCGAATCTCCGCAGGGAGAGCTTTCCAGAGGGTGGGGGCTGCCACACTGAAGGCTCTGTCCCCGAAGGTTCGCAGTTTGGTGCGGGGGGTGGTAAGCAGGCCAGAGTCTGAGGACCGCAGGTTCCGGGGTGGGGCATGTGGGTGAAGGATGTCCGATAGGTACTGAGGGGCAAGGGCATGGAGGGAATTGTAGGTAAGGAGGAGGACTTTGTAGGTGATGCGGGACTTGACTGGCAACCAGTGGAGGTGGATGAGGGTGGGAGTGATGTGTTGCCACGGCTTTGTGTGCGTGAGTACCCTAGCAGCACAGTTTTGGACATACTGGAGCCTGTCCAGGGTTTTGTTGGGAACCCCGAACAGGACACCATTGCAGTAGTCCAAGCGGGTGGTGACAAACGCATGCACCAGGGTTTCGGCAACCGACTCCGAGAGTGACGGTCGGAGTCTGGCAATGTTCCTTAGGTGGTAAAAGGCTGATTTGGTCACAGATTTTACGTGGGAATGGAAGGAAAGGGTGGAGTCAAGGATGACACCCAGGTTGCGGGCTTCAGGAGATGGGGAGATGGAGCAGCCGTCAACCTCAAGGACGAAGTCACCAACCTTCTGGAGCAGGGCCTTGGGTGCCACAACCATGAGCTCTGTTTTATTGCTGTTCAGCTTAAGATAGTTGGAAGACATCCATGTTTTAATGAGACCTTACCCCAAGTGAAGGAGTTCAAGTATCTCGGGGTCTTGTTCTCGAGTGAGGGAACAATGGAGCGTGAGATGGGCCGGAGAATCGGAGCAGCGGGAGCGGTACTGCAGTCGCTTTACAGCACCGTTGTGACGAAAAGAGAGCTGAGCCAGAAGGCAAAGCTCTCTGTCTTCCGGGCCATTTTTGTTCCTACCCTCACCTATGGTCATGAAGGATGGGTCATGACCGAAAGAATGAGATTGCGGATACAAGCGGCCGAGATGGGTTTTCTCCGCAGGGTGGCTGGCGTCTCCCTTAGGGATAAGGTGAGAAGTTCAGTCATCCGGGAGGGACTCGGAGTTGAACCGCTCCTCCTTCGCGTCGAAAGGAGCCAGTTGAGGTGGTTCGGGCACCTAGTAAGGATGCCAGGGATTATATCTCTTCGCTGGCCTGGGAGCGCCTTGGGATCCCCCAGTCAGAGCTGGTTGATGTGGCCAGGGAAAGGACAGTTTGGGGCTCTCTGCTGGAACTGCTACCCCCGCGACCCGACCACGGATAAGCGGGAGAAGATGGATGGATGGATATATAAAACCTATATAAATCCAAAACAGCCTCAGTTTAGATGTAATTCTGTCCTTCTGCATACCGCATCATTTATGAGAATACATGTCATAACATTAAGACAACATATTCGAGGTGGTTTTCAATAACATATCCGTCTATATTTATTTCTCCAAGTTAGGTTTTTGTGTGCACTGAGGAGTCTCAAACAGGCTTTCATATATGATACATGAGAGGTAACATTTTATTTATGGTATTATTTTCACATATTTCTCTCCATTCTTCCTTCTGCCAACGGTGTCGCAGTTCTGGTCTCTCCCGTTTTCGTGCGTAGTGCTGTGTGTCTGTACTGTGTAATGACAATAAGTTGAATCTATTTTCCCGTCAAGTTTGTTTTTTATAAATCACAAACATTGCTTAGAAACTGGCGTACGCCATCTTTTGAGCATACGCACCATTTATAAATCAGGCCCCAGACCTTTTCTGCCTATCCCCATCTGAACTTTCAAGGGGAGACATTTGTAAATATCTTCTTGGATTAGCTCGAATTTGCAATGTATACTTGCCTCTGAACCAAATGCTCTTTCCCTGTTTCTCATAATCACTGAGATAATGTTCATCTTCCTTCCACCTTGCTTGTGAGAGTTGAAATCATTAGTCTCAGGCAAAAAATGGAGAAATGGTTCAGATGGTTTACAAAATGTAAAAGAAAACAATTCCACTAATCGCCGTGTATCTGCTAAACCTTGAAGTTTCCAATAGGATTCTCAGCACTCTCCACCTCAAACCCGGGTCAAAATGCGAAGATAAAGTCACGTCTGTCATTTTGGTCTGGGTGAAAGCAGGGCCTTTTTACCACGGTAGTGAGGCGGCCACTCTTTAGGGCGGGGTGGCAGAGATGACCTCTGCTTGGTAGGAAGGCCATAATAGCATCTGTGCCCTGACAGTGTATCATTACACACTATATTTACATGAAACACAAATCCAGGGGTGGTACAATAGGTCACGACATGAAGCTACGGGGGGTGAAGATGCTCTGGTGCCTGCGGAGCCAACAACCACAGATTACTGAAGATTATAGAACCGCTTCGCCTGTAATGTGGCCCGTTGTGCATTTTAATGGTTGTGGCCGCATGTTTTACAGCATCATTACACATTCGTAGGATTACTATGATTTGTATTTATTTAACATCCACTGGAGATTTAATTTCGTATTTCATTATAATTGTTATAGCCTGGTAAAGTTTGTCCTTTGGTTAAAGTGGAAAATTGGGATGATGATAAAACGAAATGCTGTGTTTGAAATTGACTAATTTCAATTCAGTTCAGCATCATTGAGGCAAGCGCCTTTTCTTACATTGTTTCATTAATTGAATTAGGAACTCATTCTTGAAAAACATGCACCTTACATTTTCACTGATAACAAAAACATCACTGTTTATTGAAAATAGCAAATGAGCAGCACTTTATCACACCTCTAGCTTCTCACAGTGTGGACCCCTTTCATGCATGAATTATGAAAACCTCAAAAACACTTTTTTTATTTTTCACACAGAAAATCAATAGTTATACTGATTGTAGCATCCCCAGGACCGTCTCCAGCTTAGAATTCCCCATATTACTGGAGATATCGTGATGGAGTTTTTTCACTTCAGTCAAAATATTCATGCGTATGCTGTTTTCGACACAAAGATGCATTACATCTACAAACAGAGCATACAAGGAGAGCACATGATACACTTTTGATGTTTGTTTAATTTCTGAGGTAATGTTACAGAATGTTTCGGAAAATGAAGATTCCAGGACCACTTTAAATGTTTTGTTTACAATCGTTTCCCAATGATCCGGAATAGTATTGCCAGAACGAACGATATCCAAAATGTCTTCCAGTTTACAAACTTCAGCCATTCTTTTTACACAGGGGTCACTACTCGTTCTGTTTTCAATCGTCCCCATCACGACACTTATTAAAAGGGTAATGACTACATTCTGATCAATATATACAGAGAGTTTTGCATAGTAGTTTCCCATTTTTATTTTACTTAAAGAAAAAAGTCACTGCATTGAACAAGTCCCTGGCTTCTTCTCCATCCAACTCTGTATGGATATGTCAAGTCTCTCCTTGAGGCATCTGCATTTTATAAGCTTGTGCAGAAAAGCTTCCGAAGCGCGTCCTATCCTCAGTTCATCCTCGCGAATGCCTTTTTCAATAAGACTCTGGTCAATCACTGGTCAATGTACTTATTGTAAGTCGCTTTGGATAAAAGCGTCAGCTAAATGCAATGTAATGTAATCACTGTAATGAAGTTGGCGAGCCAAAGTCTTTTCATTAACGCTTTGTAATTGTTTCTGAAGAAGAAATCGGGCATGTCATTCCGACAATCGTGTTGCCTCTGGTCGGGGTTACTGCCTCGGCATTCTTTGCAGATTTCTTCTCTGTACCGATACATCACCATCTCCAGAATATAAAACAATTCCGATTTCACTGTGTCCCTAAGCCGAGACTTCTTGACCCGAGGAGTAGCATCAGCAGCAATAGTACTGCAAGATTCGGGTTTCCCACATGGTGGTGTTGATGGTAGTTCAAGAGTCTGTTCCTGGCTGCAACTCGCGGGGGGAGTCCTGGTTTTTCTCAGATCCATGGCTGGTTTACAACTGTCGTCTTAGTGAGGTCCTTTGTTTTAGATGATTTGCTGAGTGGAGGGTGGGGCTTATTGCGTTAAATGGGGGGAGTCAATTATAGAATTGAGAGTTTTTAGAAAAAAGTTCTTTAAGCGTTGTAGCTTTTTCATCTCATCTCCAGCAATAGGTCATCATTTAAGAACAAGTAATAATTTTGTCAAGATTTTACAGAAAAAAGTCAAAAAAGTATAGTATGTCAGAAATATGGAAAAGTCATTGTGTACAAATAGTATGTTGAAAATCAAAAAAGAAAAAGAAAACTCAATTCAATACAAATTAATGAATATTTTACCCTGTTCTAAAGTTTTGCACCCCTTAAAGAAAAAACACCTTCCTACCAAGTACTTCATATTATACCCTTTGTATAATACATACATAATACTTCTCTGGTCCCCTCCCCAATCTGATCAATGATGACATGTATAGCCGCATGTCATCATTTCAGCGCTGGTTGTCTTGGTGGTGCCCAGCAAACAATGTGGGCTTCGTAAATAATTGGACAGCCTTCTGGGGAAAACCTGGTCTGATTAAGAGAGACGGCATTCATCCTACTTTGGAAGGTGCGGATCTCATTTCGGCAAACATTTCAGGGCTTTGTGGACTTAATCCATGACAAACTGGAGTTGAGACCAGGAGGCGGAGTCGCAGTCTTACACGCTTCTCTGCGCTCTTTCCTAGGCAGTCATCCATAGGAATCCCGAACCCAATAAAATACCCAATATTAGCGGTGTGTGTGTCTGCCCAAGGACAATTTAAGGTAAAACCTAATAGAGGTGTCATACATAGATAATAACCTAATAAAAGTACATGTAACAACTACTACAGTGCAACAAAACAGGAAGATTAAATGTGGTCTCTTAAACATAAGATCTCTAGCATCTAAAGCAATATTGGTAAATGATTTAATATCAGATTATAATATTGATATATGCTGTCTCACTGAAACTTGGTTGAGACATGAAGAATATGTCAGCATAAATGAGGCCACTCCACCCAGCCATATCAACACTCATATTGCTCGAGGCACGGGCCGAGGAGGTGGAGTTGCAGCAATCTTTGACTCAAGTTTAATTATCAATACTAAACCAAAATTAAATTATACCTCCTTTGAAAGCCTCGTTTTTAGTCTTACGCATCCGACCTGGAAAACTTTGCAGCCAATCTTATTTGTTACAGTGTATCGTGCACCTTATTCAGAATTCTTATCAGAATTCTCTGAGTTTTTATCAACTTTGGTTCTTAAAACAGACAAAGTAATTATCGTAGGTGACTTTAATATTCATGTTGACGATGATAAAAATAGCCTTACTGTTGCATTTAACTCTATATTAGATTCTGTTGGTTTCTGTCAGAGTGTAAATAAACCAACCCACTGCTATAATCACACTCTCGACCTTGTTCTGACTTATGGTATTGAAATTGAGCAACTATTAGTCGAACCGCATAATCCTGCTTTATCCGACCATTTCTTAGTAACTTTTGAAGTACTATTACGAGACTACAAAGCATTAGTCAAAATCTCTTGCAGCAGAAACCTATCTGTTATGTACACCACCCCAAATTGATCATGTTGTTGATAGTGCCATAGATGCGCTGCGAATAAAATTAGACTCTGTTGCTCCTTTGAAAAAGAAGAAAATAAAACAAGATAGATTAGCTCCATGGCATAATGCCAAAACCCGCAAAATAAAGCAAAAGTCTAGACAACTTGAAAGGATATGGCGTTCCACTAAACTTGAAGAATCTCGTTTAATTTGGCATAGTACTCTCAATGAATATAAGAAAGCACTGCGTAAAGCGAGAGCAGCCTACTACTCTTCATTAATAGATGAGAATAAGAATAATGCAAGATTTCTTTTCAGCACTGTAGCCAGGCTGACAGAGAGCCACAGCTCGATTGAGCCTTCTATTCCCATAGCACTCAGCAGTAATGATTTTATGTGCTTTTTTAACGATACAATTGTTACTCTTAGAAACAAAATTAATGACCTCTTGCCTTTGACCAGAATAGTGTTATCAACAGCTCCCGGAAACGTAAGTTCTAATATTACACTAGATAGTAAACTAGAATGCTTTTCAGCCATAAACCTTGAACAATTACATTCAATGATTCTCTCTTCTAAACCATCAATGTGCATGTTAGACCCAATTCCAACTAAGCTGTTGAAGGAAGTTTTCCATTAATTAGCACTTCTTTATTAAATATTATGAATATGTCTTTATTATCAGGCTATGTTCCACAATCATTCAAAGTAGCAGTGATAAAACCGCTTCTTAAAAAGCACAACCTCGATCCAGAGGTTTTAGCCAACTATAGACCTATTTCTAATCTTCCGTTCCTCTCAAAAATTCTTGAGAAAGCGGTCGCAAAACAGTTGTGTGATTACTTAAAAACAATGATTTATTTGAAGATTTTCAGTCTGGCTTTAGAACACATCATAGCACAGAGACAGCTCTGGTTAAAGTCACAAATGACATTCTAATAGCCTCAGACAAGGGACTTGTCTCTATTCTTGTTTTGCTCGATCTCAGTGCTGCATTTGATACTATCGACCATGATATCCTATTGCAAAGACTAGAGCACTTAGTTGGCATACAGGGAACTGCTTTAGGCTGGTTTAGGTCCTATCTATCTGAACGCTCTCAGTTTGTACGTGTTAACTATGAATCTTCCACGCAAACCAAAGTTAGCCATGGAGTGCCACAGGGCTCAGTGCTCGGACCTATTTTGTTCACATTATATATGCTTCCGTTAGGCAATATTATAAGGAATCATTCTGTAAACTTTCATTGTTATGCGGATGATACTTAACTATATTTATCAATCAAGACTGATGAAATTAATCATCTAAATAAAATTCAAGACTGCCTTAACCTGTTAAGCCTGAAGGTCCCCGCCGACGGGAACCCTGTTTTTTTTTTTCCCACAACACTGTGTCTCAGGGCATCTTAATATTTAAAAACCTATTAATGTGTCATACCAGATTAACGAGAAGAATCTCAGCTAACTGAAAAATACGAACCATTTTTACAGAAACAAAACACAAGTCTCACAAGAAGTGTTAGCATTAGCCCTTAGCTAAAACTGGCAGATGCTACTTCCGGTGCTAACTAGCAAAAACGATCTTTACAACTTAATATTTTCTGCACAAACTACATATCATCTGAAAGCTGATACTCCACAGATTATTTTTGTTATAGGTATCATCACTGTAGGACACACATTTACTGAGCTAGCAGACAGAACAGAGAAGAAAAAAAACAGCAGTTTTCAAAACCATAACAATAATTATGTCTCACCGTTGCTGTTTTGTGATCAAAGCTCTTGTTCAAGGGAATAAAAACGCTGTTTAACGTTAATCCAATGTCTCTTAGTCACTTTAGAATTGTTCCTGATAATCTATCATTACATTCATGGCAGCAGAGTAGGTACAAAGTTTCGCAGTCCGGAGCTAATGCTGTCTCACATGCTGTTTACGCAAACCTCTCTCTACTTGACGTAAGTGTTTAGCGGGACGTACTAACTGTCACTCGATTCTATTGGCTCTAACGGTTCAGAAAAGGTGTCAATCACCCAAATCGACCAATGGGTTCCAAAGATATGATCCTGCATAGTATAAACTATGCCTGCTCCGGCTCCATTACGCATTACGCAGCCAGAAGGGAGAGCTTCACCACAGAGCAGCTGCAAGAGATGCTAGCTGACGATAGCTATGATCATACCAGATGACTCTTCGTCGGATGATGAAGATCTCCTCCAGCCAGACCTGGATCCGCACAGTAGTGACTCTGATGTTGAACTTCCACCACGGGAAAGGTATGTAATCTCTCTGTTTTTATATATTACGTATGTGGGTTGGTGGAACTGCGTCACAGTGCTAGCTTAGCCAAGAATCTACAGGAATGATTAGGCAAAATGCTAAATAGTGTTACTTGTCTTTTTGGAGTTACATTTTCTAAATGAATGGCCAGTGAATGAATATACATGTGTTTACTTATTTATTTGGTGTAATATTATTCATTTATTGTCCAATATTATCCTTTTTATGTATTACTTTTGTGTTTGGTGGAACTGCATCACAGTGTTAGCTTAGCCAACAGGAATGATTAGCCAAAATGCTAAATAGTGTTACTTGTCTTTTTGGAGTTACATTTTCTAAATGAATGGCCAGTGAATGAATATACATGTGTTTACTTATTTATTTGGTGTAATATTATTCATTTATAGTCCAATATTATCCTATAAGTATAAACCAGTGAATTAATCTAATCTCTTTGTTTTTCCACATTTGTTAGATGAGGAGTGACCCCAGCAGGACAAAGCCACACACCCAGAAGACTTTCAGGGTGCAGCTTGCTGCAGAATTGTTGGAGTTTGCTGAAGGCCCTGCTGAAGGCCCTGCACCTCCACCACCCCCTCCACCTCCACCACCCCCTTCTCCACCACTCACATGCATGCCCGAGTATTATGGGGAAGATGCCACCATGGTCAGGAAGAACTGCAGGAGGTGCCTCGATGCTGGACTCAAAAGGGTGAAGACACCTGTGTACTGCAGGAAGTGCCAGGTGCCTCTGTGCTTCACTGTCAAAAAGAACTGTTTCAGGGAGTGGCACGACCTAAATACTGGAACATTCAGGTAGGTATAAAGTTCCGGTAGGTATAACATTTTGCGAGTGTTTATTTATTAAAAAAAAAATACTTGTTGTTTTTATATACCTAGTGTGATTTTATTGTATAGTGTGTTGGTAAAATATTTGTTGTTTTTACAAACCTACAGTGTGGTTTTATTGTATAGTACGTTGGTAAAATGTTTGTTTTTACATGCCTATAGTGTGTTGGTAAAATGTTTGAAATAAATCTGCCCCAGTTGGAGTCAAATGTTACCTATGTTTCCGTTTTTTTTAAATTGTGCAAGTACACTTACACACAATGACCTACAGTGTAGTTTTATTGTATAGTGCGTTGGTACAGTTACATACACACACAGCTACACTTACACATACACACCTACACATACCCACACAGCTACACTTACATACCCACACAGCTACACTTACACACACTTACACACACACTTACACACACACACACACACACACACACACACACACACACACACACACACACACACACACACACACACACACACACACACACACACACACACACACACACACACACACACACACACACACACACACACACACACACACACACACACACACACACACACACACACACACACACACACACACACACACACACACACACACACACTCACAACATATTTACTCTAAGTAATGGGTTTTCTTTAGGCGGAGACAGGAATTTACATTTTTTTGCTATGTTCCATCTGAATTTACTCTGACACAGAAAAATCTATATTGATTCTGACACTTCTACATCCAACTCACAGATGTAACCTTGCTTTGACAACAACACTTATTCATATAAACCTTTTAGAAGTGAAGTTATAGTCATTTGTTCTGGGAATGTCATTTTCGAGCCTGAAACCTGAAAAACAGGCTCTGGGTTTAACAGGTTAAGGACTTAAAAACGTGGATGACCTTAAACTTTTTGATGTTAAACACGACCAAAACTGAAGTTATTGTACTTGGCCCGAAGAATCTACGAAACAAATTATCTAAAGATATACTAACTATGGATGGCATTAATTTGGCCTCCAGTGAGACTGTAAGGAATCTTTATCCTTTAACGCCCACATAAAATCAATTTCAAGGACCGCCTACTTCCATCTACGTAACATTGCAAAAATCAGGCATATCTTGCCTCAAAACGATGCAGAGAAACTAGTCCATGCATGTGTTACTTCTAGGCTGGATTATTGTAACTCTTTATTATCAGGGAGTACCAAGAAGTCAGTCAAGTCGCTTCAGCTGATTCAAAATGCTGCAGCTCGTGTACTAACCAGAGTTAGGAAAAGGGACCACATTACTCCTGTTCTGGCTGCCTTACACTGGCTCCCTATAGAACACAGGATAGAATTTAAAATTCTTCTTCTCGCCTACAAAGCCCTTAATGGGCAGGCGCCATCTTACCTTAAATAACTCATTATACCCTACTGTCCTACTAGGGCATTGCGTTCCAAGAATGCAGGGTTGTTGGTTGTTCCTAGAATCTCTAAAAGTACAATGGGAGCCAGAGCCTTTTCTTATCAAGCTCCACATTTGTGGAATCAGCTTCCAGTTTGTGTTCGGGCGGCAGACACCCTATCCGTTTTTAAGAGTGCGCTTAAGACCTTCCTTTTTGATAAAGCTTATAGTTAGGGCTGATTAGATTCAGCCCCTAGTTTTGCTGATATAGGCTTAGTTTGTCGGGGGACATCTTACTTCTTCCTTCTCTCTGTGTATACCTGTGTACTCTCATGTTCCGATTAACCCAGCTTCCCCAAATGTCTTTCTTTTTGGTGTCTATATACGCCGGGATCCGGAGTCATGAATGATCCTGCGGTCCTGTGTCCTGGATCGCGAGTCGTGGCTGTGGTCCTGGATCATCGGTCCTGGATGGATATCCTCGTGGATTCATCTTCCTATTATACACACATGCATTTCCAACATTTGGACTACCTATGTTGCAAATGTATTATCTTTTCAATTTACACACGGCATCTATTGCACGTCTGTCCGTCCTGGGAGAGGGATCCCTCCTCTGTTGCTCTCCCTGAGGTTTCTCCCATTTTTCCCTTTAAACTGTGGGTTTTCTTCGGAAGTTTTTCCTTGTACGATGTGAGGGTCTAAGGACAGAGGGTGTCGTATTGTCATAATGAAGCTCAGCGCAAGTTCAGACAGGAAGACCTAACACTCCGACACATGTTTTCTAGAAGTAAACAAGGCAGCAGAAAAAGGATAGGTCTGTGATCTTGCGAATCTATCTCGCGAAACAGAAGAGCTAAATAAATGCAACGACCTCCCAAGAAGAGCTCGCCTCTCTCCAGTCTTTCCGATAAATGGGTTATTGAACCCGAAGCGTGTTGCTTCTGCTGGGAGACGACAGAGAGTCAATCCCCCCCCGTTTCCACGACTACGGTCTAGGAGCCGACAGGAAATTCAACACTATACATTTCTACTTTAGTTAAGGTGAGTTCCAGGCAGTGTTGGGTGTAACGTGTTACAGTATGGAGTTTCAGTAACGTATTACTTGCGTACGAAGAACGTAATGCATTACTAATGCAGTTCGGGTAATTACTACCCATTACAATGCTCAGTAACTAACGCAGTTTCAAGCTTCAACACAATATTACCTGAAATGAATGGTGTTTCGTAGGGCTTCTTCTCCTCAATGACAAGTCGCTGCACATTATCCTGGTTATGACACGACCAGATACTAAATAAATTAGGAATTCACTCCCAATATTAATTTAATGATTATTGACTAAATGATCGTATGTTTCTCTTTTTTCTTCCCCAAAAAAAAAAAAAAAATAATAATAATAATAATAATGTTCCGTTTCTCGGTGCACCAACGGCTGAATCTGCTACAACAACATCTCCTCGGCAGTAGGGGTGCAACAACTAATCGTCTTAATCGATCAAAATTGATTACCAAATTAGTTGCCAACTTATTCAGTCGTCGATTCATTGGTGATGTCATCACGTGTGTTTTACGCGCCGTTAAGCTCCAACGTATTGGTCTTTTATCGGTACCGGAGACATCTATAATAGGCTATATGTCATGTATATTGCTAAAAAACGAAAATCGCAACGATTCCCCGTTCTGCCCTTATAAATCCATGATCAAATTCTGCATCTTAGACCTTTCATTAATCCTCTCTCACCACTATTTCTTATTTCAGGGGATATTCCCTTAACTCAACGCCAGTTCAATCATTACTTAAAGCAAGTTCTCATTAGATCCGGCTTATCACCCCAATTATTCTCGGGGCATTCGTTCAGGATAGGCGCAGCTACCTCCGCTGCTAATCAAGGCGTCTCATCCTCATCCCTGCAACAACTCGGACGATGGTCCTCCTCTGCCTTCACATCCTACATCCGCCCGGACATCAGTGCCGTGCTGGCTATCCAAAGGTCCCTCAAACACTAAAAGATGGTAAATATACCTATAACTGGTGTGGTAACACGTCAGCATGTATACGTGTCTACGGTTCCGTATCTGTCAGGCTATGACTCTGGATCTGCGTATGCTAATCCTGCAAGTGCAGGTTGCGGACGTGGGTCCGCGTCACGTTTAACCCTGCGGGTGCAGGTTGCGGACACAGGTCCGCGCTTAGGTTTAACCCTGCGGGCGCAGGTTGCGGACACAGGTCCGCGCTTAGGTTTAACCCTGCGGGTGCAGGTTGCGGACACAGGTCTGCGCTTAGGTTTAACCCTGCGGGCGCAGGTTGCGGACACAGGTCCGCGCTTAGGTTTAACCCTGCGGGCGCAGGTCGCGGACACAGGTCGCGCTTAGGTTTAACCCTGCGGGCGCAGGTTGCGGACACAGGTCCGCGCTTAGGTTTAACCCTGCGGGTGCAGGTTGCGGACACAGGTCCGCGCTTAGGTTTAACCCTGCGGGCGCAGGTTGCGGACACAGGTTCGCGCTTAGGTTTAACCCTGCGGGTGCAGGTTGCGGACACAGGTCCGCGCTTAGGTTTAACCCTGCGGGGCAGGTTGCGGCAGTGGGTCTGCGTCATGTTAACCCTGCAGTGCAGGTTGCGGCCAGTGGGCCCGCGCATGTCTAACCCCGCAGCCCGGAAGCGATTCCGGCGCTCATCATGTCCCCATGTTAATCTCTCTTTTCATCCATAGATCTCCGCAGCCAGCCGCAAGGTAAGGATTGCTCACAGCTCCGTACTTCATACTTCACTTCTTTTGGGGGTTCATCAGAGCGGTTCTTTCCCTCCTGAATGATCATCCTGCAAACCCGGGGCCTAATCGCCAAAACATCATTACAGTTACTTATCGTAATACGTCATCACTATTCCCGCATATCATGTGTCCCGGTAATAAACATGTACTCATACATCACGTCTTCCTGATTGAAATGTAGCTCAGCGTAAGTTCAATCAGGAAGACAACATCATCGGGTGTCACACGTTATCTCAATAAGTGATCAGGGGCATTACGCCCCGGCTAGCCAATCATCGCACCTGCTAACCCCTTTAAATCTGCTCTCCCCTTCCTCCCACCATCCTCACTCAGATGATGGAAGACAATCTTAATCACTCAATCAGTTTATCAGCATCTATGACTCATCCTGGCGCACTTAACTGCTATTAAGCTATACTATATCGTGGGTCATGTCTCAGCATTTAACTAAGTGTACGTCTTTTCTGCGTGCATTCTGCACTTCATTCATATTCTCGGGTTTGCTCACTTGGCTCGCATCAATCCAGGCTATGATATTCATGCATTACTGTACTCCAGCTAACAGCTCGTGCTTACTTATTTACATCTCCCTCTTCGCCCGGACATCGGCTCGTGCTGCAATCTAAGAGCTCTTCAGTTTACCGATGGTAAATAATGCATAACTGGTTGTGGCGTCTTAATAGCATATCAGGGCTTTCGTTCAGATAGGCGCAGCACCTCTGCTGCAATCAGGCATTTCTCCCTCATCCCTGCAACTCGGGCGGTGGTCCTCCTCCGCCTTCACATCCCACATTCGCCGGACATCAGCGCGTGCTGGCTATCCAAGGTCTCTCAAACACTAAAAAATGGTAATTATGCCTATACTGGTGGTGGTGGTTTCATAGCACGTCAGCATACGTGTCACTGTGTTCATGTTTAACCCTGCACGTCAGGTTGTGACCTCCGGGTCCGTGTTCATGTTTAACCCTGCACGTCAGGTCGTGACCTCCGGGTCTGTGTTCATGTTTAACCCTGCACGTCAGGTTGTGACCTCCGGGTCTGTGTTCATGTTTAATATTATTGCCCGTACGGCGGGATGCCCCGTACGGCGGGATGCCCCGTACGGCGGGATGCCCCGTACGGCCAGGAAGGACGCCTGGGAGGCATCAGTACGTCTAAATTCCCACATGTATTAACCTCTCATTTTCATCCATAGATTTCCACTGCATCCCACAAGGTAAGATGTCTTCACGTTCAGTACTTCATACTTCACTTCTTTTGGGGGTTCATCGGAAACGGTTCTTTCCCTTCCCGAATGATGTCCTACAAAACCTGGGCCTAGTCGCCAAAACACATTTCATTCACTTGTTATAAACTGTCATCATTATGTTTCATTTATATAATGTGACCGATAATAAACATGTATTCCATACATCACGTCTCTCCTGATTGAAATGAAGCTCAGCGCAAGTTCAGACAGGAAGTCCTAAGAAGACCTATTGCTCGTCATGGCAATACTCGCTCCCTCCACTGGATGACAGGGAGCACCACTCCTGAGCCAACATATCACTTCCCTCCATTCACAAGCCTAATTATCGCACCTGTTAAACCCTCTATATATGCTCTCCCCTTTTCTATCAGCTGTCTTCCAGGCGTCAATGTGCAACCCTCCTCCACCCCTTCGCCTCCTGCTTCCAACTCAGGGCCAAGCTCAACCTTCTCCCTTCCAACCGGACCTAACCGCTTATCACCACCACCAGGTCTAGACCCAGGGGGGTTCATCGGAAACGGTTCTTTCCCTTCCCGAATGATGTCCTACAAAACCTGGGCCTAGTCGCCAAAACACATTTCATTCACTTGTTATAAACTGTCATCATTATGTTTCATTTATATAATGTGACCGATAATAAACATGTATTCCATACATCACGTCTCTCCTGATTGAACTGATATTCTGTACACACTGTGAAGACCACTGAGACAAATGTAACATTTGTGATATTGGGCTATATAAATAAACATTGATTGATTTGTTAAGTGTTGCATACATCAAGGTGTATCTTAAAGTATCTTGGTAGCAGAAAAATAACTAAAATATGTAAGTTTATCAGAAAAGAAAAAAACCTTGTTTAACTGAACAAGTGTTGCATACGCCAAAGTGTGTCTAAAAGTATATTAGTAACACAAGAAAAGAGAAAAAAACATTGATATTAACAAAAACTGGATTGTTCCACTGAAATAATAAATAAATAATTTCAAAAAGTGCGCTTAAAAAGAACAAATGTATTCAGATAAAGTATTTTGTTAGACTATTAAGTCCAAGATGGTTACATTTACCCCCTAAACCATTTGTATTATATTTTTGTTTTCCTAATAAAGACAGAGTCACCTGAATTAATTTTGTCTCCATACCTTTTATTTTAATTTTTTACATTTTGTAACAATCTTAAAATATTTGTAGAGAACAAACACTGTGGTTAAAATGAGTGTCTTTATGACGTCTCTCACACCGTTGCTTTTTTTCACAAAATTCATTTTTAAACACATCATCTTGATACAGAGATAACACATTTTCATAAGACAACCCCGACTCTCTTTTTACATAGGTAGAAAACACAATGTTTTTCTTTGAGGGGTCCTTAGTTTTAAATGATCTGGTGAGTAGGGTGTGACTTTTTATGTTAAGTGGGAGGCGGAGTCCTCTGCAAAAGTGAGAGTCTTTTTCACCAGTATAATGTCCATCGATGTCTGACTCTGTTTAAAAAGTTCTTTAAGCTTTGTAGCTTTTCCATCAATCATTTTCAGCCAAGCAGTCAGAGGCACCCGCACGGATGTCTGAAAAACCCTGCATGTAGAGTTGAAATACTCCAAAACAAAATCATCAGAGGGGTCCTTCCCCAGCGTCTCCAAATGGCTTGCGCGGTAATACCATCGCCCTTAGTTTCCCAGACGGTGCTTGTCAGGACTCTTCTCACTTAGATATATACATATGTATATAATAAGTGTCACGATCCGTCACGATCCGATTTTATTTCGTATTTGTGTGCATTTCCTCTTTGGAAAGTGGCACTGTACTGATAGTGGTGATTTTATTTTGGAATTCTTAGCGTGCACTTCCTGTACTGACAGTGGAGGTGTCCTGAGAGTGGAGGTTTTTGATTGATTGATTGATTGAAAAGTTTATTAACAGCTTGTATATTGGGTACAGTACTGAACAGCTCAAAACATACAATTGTTAAGGGGATGCAGACCAGAGAAAGACTTTCGTCTTGTTTACATCAGGGTCCCCCATTTCCAATTCATCATATCATTTAAGACATACTGTATAAGACATATTTGACATACAGATGGCTTATTTACAATTTACATACAGGTGGTTTTTTACATACAGATTGCTTATTTACAATTTTCATTTTAGATTTAGTTCTAATTAGAGCCGGGACTCGATTAAAAAAATTAATCTAATTAATTAGAGGCTTTGTAATTAATCAATCGAAATTAATCGCATTTTTAATCAAATATACATATTTGACCTGAGAACAGTGAGAAGAAATTTTCACATGGATTTTACTCCAAGTGGTCTACAGTCGAGTGCAATCCAGGGAGTTGGTTATTTTCTCAGACGTGGACTTACTTATCCTGGCCCTGAAACCAGTCATCTGGTTGAGTGTGGGTTAGGTCAGGGTGTGGTTCCTTGCACTCGGAGTCGGGCTAACGTCCACGCTAGCTGCTACATGCTTTGTATTTAGGTGATACTTTAGGCTTGATGTGCTGCGGTGATATGCAAATTCTTTTTTGCATAATTTGCACACAACCGTGCTCTTGTCGACGCTTCCATCCATCCGTTTTTTAAAACAAAATTTCCCATCTACGGGGCCGACCAAAGCGGTCTCATCAGCTTGTTCGTTCATGTTTGACTATTGTTCACCGTGGTTTGTTGTCGTTTGAAGTCCCATGCTGAAGTCATGAACGTTAGTTGGTGCTCCAGTATAATCGGTACGCCTGAAACTCATCCAGTGAGAAACGTTCCGCTGTGCAAAAATAAGTGCGATTAAAGTGCGATTAAAATGCGTTATTTTTTTTAACGCGTTAATTTTTGTGTAATTAATTAATCTTAATTAAAGCGTTAAAGTCCCGGCCCTAGTTCTAATACATCCTAACCGGACATTTAAAACATACCAAGTCTACAGATATACAGTTAGTAACAGAGTCTAAAATGCGAGTATATACATAGATGGGGGGGGGGAAGCTGTCCATTATACGACAGGTTGAGATTTGTACCATTACCGGGGCCAGTTTTGCAATGCTCTCCCCCGAAGGTGCTCTTTAAGAGAGGTTTTGAAGGTAAGTATAGTTTTACTTTCCTTTACAGTTGTGGGAAGAGCGTTCCAACTTGATGTGGCATAATTGCGAAACGTGTATTCCCCCTTTTTTGTGCCAAATCTGGGTTTCACATGATTTGTGGATCTCCCTCTGGTGTTATGATCATGGTATTCCTTGACCTTTGGGAAGAATTTTGACATGTACATGGGTACCATAGAGGTGTAGTGGATCTTGTAGACCAGGCCCATTGCAAGTAGCTGTATTCTGTCGTCTACTCTAAGCCATCCTAGGTTGTCAAAATGGGCAGAGGTAAGGTGGGTTCTAGATGAAAGGTCAAGCAGTAGTCTGACCAGTTTATTTTGCGATGTTTGAAGTTTTATTTTTAGCGCCTTGGAGGTGCTATGGTACCATGACGTGCAAGCATAGTCATAGTACCCTTGAATGAGTGCCCCTGCCAGAGTTTTCAGGGTGTTTTTGTTTACCAGAGAGGAGATCCGGTATGTTACCCAGTAATTCTTTGACAACCTAGGATGGCTTAGGCCCAGCCCGAAAAGGCAACGTGGGCAACACCTCCGCTTCTCCGTCCCGCGGGCCCACCACCTACGGGAAACAACGATGGGGTCGGGTGCGCTGCCAGAAGGGTGGCAGTGAAAGCGGAGGGTCTCGACGGACCAGACCCGGGCGACAGAAGCTGGCTTTGGGGACGTGGAACGTCACCTCTCTGGGGGGGAAGGAGCCGGAGCTTGTGCGGGAGGTGGAGCGTTACCAGTTGGATCTGGTTGGGCTCACCTCTACGCACAGCGTCGGCTCTGGAACCTTACTTCTGGATAGGGGTTGGACTCTATTCTTCTCCGGAGTTGCTCAAGGTGTGAGGCGCCGGGCGGTTGTGGGGATACTCACAAGTCCCCGGTTAGGTGCTTCGTTGTTGGAGTTTACCCCAGTGGACGAGAGGGTCGCCTCCCTACGCCTGCGGGTTATGGGGGGGGAAACTCTGACTGTTGTGTGTGCTTATGCACCCAACAGCAGTTCAGAGTATACGGCCTTCTTGGATACCCTGTAAAGAGTCCTGTATGGGGCTCCTGAAGGGGACTCTTTAATCTTGCTGGGAGACTTCAACGCACATGTGGGCAATGATGGAGACACTTGGAGGGGCGTGATTGGGAGGAACGGCCCCCCTGATCTGAACCGGAGTGGTGGTTTGTTACTGGACTTCTGTGCTAGTCATGGATTGGCCATAACAAACACCATGTTCGAAAATAAGGATGCTCATAAGTGTACGTGGTACCAGAGCACCCTAGGCAGAAGGTCCATGATCGATTTCGTTATCGTATCATCGGACCTGAGGCCGTATGTTTTGGACACTCGGGTAAAGAGAGGGGCGGAGTTGTCAACTGATCACCATCTGGTGGTGAGTTGGGTCGAGTGGCGGGGGAAGCCTCTGGATAGACCTGGTAAGCCCAAACGTGTAGTTCGGGTGAACTGGGAACGTCTGGAGGAGGCCCAAGTTCAGGAGGCCTTCAACTCGCACCTCCGGCGGAGCTTTTCGGGCATTCCTGTGGAGGTTGGGGACATTGAACCAGAGTGGTCGGTGTTCAAAGCCTCTATTGCCGAAGCCGCGGCGGGGAGCTGTGGTCTCAAGGTCCTAGGTGCCTCAAGGGGCGGTAACCCTCGAACCTCCTGGTGGACACCGGTGGTCAGGGAAGCCGTCCGAATGAAGAAGGAGGCCTTCAGGGATTTGTTATCCCGGGGGACTCCCGAGGCAGTTGCAAGGTACCGACAAGCCCGAAGGGCAGCAGCCTCATCCGTGGCCGAGGCAAAGCAGCGGGTGTGGGAGAAGTTCAGAGAAGACATGGAGAAGGACTTTTGGGCGGCACCAAAGTTGTTCTGGAAAACTGTCCGACACCTCAGGAGGGGGAAGCAGGGAACCATCCAAGCTGTGTACAGTAAGGATGGGATGTTGTTGACCTCAACTGATGGAGTGTTAGGGCGTTGGAAGGAACACTTTGAGGAACTCCTGAACCCGACAACTCCGCCTTCTATGTTAGAGGCAGAGCTGGAGTATGACGGGGGATGAACACCAATCTCCCGGGGGGAGGTCACTGAGGTCGTCAAACAACTCCACAGTGGCAAAGCCCCGGGGGTGGATGAGATCCGCCCGGAAATGCTGAAGGCTCTGGGTGTTGAGGGACTGTCATGGTTGACACGTCTCATCAACGTTGCGTGGAAGTCGGAAACAGTACCGAAGGAGTGGCAGACCGGGGTGGTGGTTCCCCTTTTTAAAAAGGGGGATCAGAGGGTGTGTGCCAATTACAGAGGCATCACACTACTCAGCCTCCCCGGGAAAGTTTACTCCAAGGTACTCGAAAGGAGGGTCAGGCCGATTGTCGAACCTCAGATTGAGGAGGAACAATGCGGATTCCGTCCTGGTCGTGGAACGACGGATCAGCTTTTTACTCTCGCAAGGATCCTGGAGGGGGCCTGGGAGTACGCTTATCCGGTCTACATGTGTTTTGTAGACTTGGAGAAGGCGTATGACCGAGTTCCCAGGGAGTTACTGTGGGAGGTGCTGCTGGAGTATGGGGTGAGGGGGTCTCTACTCAGGGCCATCCAATCTCTGTACTCCCAAAGCGAGAGCTGTGTCCGGGTCCTCGGCAGTAAGTCGGACCCATTTCCGGTGAGGGTTGGCCTCCGCCAGGGCTGCGCTTTGTCACCAATCCTGTTTGTAATATACATGGATCGGATTTCGAGGCGTAGTCGTGGGGGAGGGGGTCTGCAGTTCGGTGGACTAAGGATTGCACCACTGCTTTTTGCAGATGATGTGGTTCTAATGGCTTCATCGGTCTGCGACCTTCAGCACTCACTGGATCGGTTCGCAACCGAGTGTGAAGCGGCTGGGATGAGGATCAGCACCTCCAAATCTGAGGCCATGGTTCTCAGCAGGAAACCGATGGACTGTCCCCTCCAAGTAGGGAATGAGTCCTTACCCCAAGTGAAGGAGTTCAAGTATCTCGGGGTCTTGTTCTCGAGTGAGGGAACAATGGAGCGTGAGATGGGCCGGAGAATCGGAGCAGCGGGAGCGGTACTGCAGTCGCTTTACCGCACCGTTGTGACGAAAAGGGAGCTGAGCCAGAAGGCAAAGCTCTCTGTCTACCGGGCCATTTTCGTTCCTACCCTCACCTATGGTCATGAAGGATGGGTCATGACCGAAAGAACGAGATCGCGGATACAAGCGGCCGAGATGGGTTTTCTCCGCCGGGTGGCTGGTGTCTCCCTTATGGATAAGGTGAGAAGTTCGGTCATCAGGGAGGGACTCGGAGTTGAGCCGCTCCTCCTTCGCGTCGAAAGGAGCCAGTTGAGGTGGTTCGGGCACCTAGTTAGGATGCCACCTGGGCACCTCCCTAGGGAGGTGTTCCAGGCACGTCCAGCTGGGAAGAGACCAAGGGGTAGACCTAGGACCAGGTGGAGGGATTATATCTCTTCGCTGGCCTGGGAGCGCCTTGGGATCCCCAGTCAGTGCTGGTTGATGTCGCCAGGGAAAAGAAAGTGTGGGGCTCTCTGCTGGAACTGCTACCCCCGCGACCCGACCACGGATAAGCGGGAGAAGATGGATGGATGGATGGAGATCCGGTATAGGAATCTAGTTCTTTGATTGACTTTTTTTTTTACATTGGTTGCCATTTTGTCACAGGAGAGGTTTGCCTCAAGAATAGATCCTAGGTATGTAATTTCCTTCTTACTTGTGACAATAATGTCACCCACTGCAACTGAGAAGTCGTCGAATTTGTTGAGATTATGTTTCGAACCGAAGAGAATGGACTCTGTTTTACCCAGGTGTAATGATAATTTATTATCGGCGAGCCAGGTGCAGATTCTGCCGAGCTCGGAGCTGAGGGTTTTTTCAACCTGCAATCTGCTCCTGTCAGAGACCAGCAGGGCTGAGTCGTCCGCGAACAGGAACAAGTTGCAGTCACATGCTGATGACATGTCATTTGCATAAATTAGGAACAGTAACAGACCTAATATGCTTCCTTGTGGAACACCACAGCTCACTTGGAGGGGGGGGGACAGAGTACCGTTTACCTCCACCATCTGTTCTCTCCCCTCCAGGTAGGATTGCATCCAGCTCACCGATAGTTTATCAAAACCAATTGTCAATCAGAATGGGGTGATTGACAGTGTCGAAAGCCTTTTGTAGGTCCAGCATCACCATGCCGCAGTACTTGCCCTCGTCCACCTCTTGTTTGATGTGGTCGCTCAAATAAAGAAGGCATGTGTCAGTGGAGTGGGATGTTCTAAAGCCAGATTGAAATTCATAGATTAGTTTCTTTTCCGCGAGGTACTTTTCGACCTGTTCATATACTATTTTTTCCATGACTTTCGAGATGGAGGTAAGTATAGAAACAGGGCGGTAGTTGCCTGGGTCCAATTTGCTGCCCTTTTTGTGCAGGGGGGTTACTCTTGCAATTTTGGGTACTTTTCCCTATTTTATGGAGAGGTTAATTATGTGAGCTATGACTGGTGAGATGGCGGTTGCTGTGTCTCTGAGGAATTTGGAGGGGATATTGTCGTGGCCAGTGGCCTTGTTAGGTTGGAGGGCGCTCAGTTTAATGAGTACCTCTGCTGTTGTTACCCTTGCTAGACTGAAATCATCTTTGCGTACCCCTAGGTTTTTGTAGTAGGTCATGATGTGATCTACTCCAAAAAGCCCTGAGTGGGAGGGTAATTTCTTTACAAGAGTTGTGGCTATGTTTGTGAAAAAAATGTTCAAGTACTTGGCCACATCCAGTTTGTCTGTGATGAGCCTGTTATCTGTCTTTATGTTTAAGTTCGAAAATCTCGTTTTGAGTTTTTTACTGCAGCCAAGCTGGTTATTGAGTAATTTCCAAAGTTCACGGGTTTATTTTTGTTTTCCTCAGTTTTGACATTGATGAAATTCTTTTTGGCAGTTTTGATCATGGAGCTTACGTCATTTCTTAGTCTGTTTCTTTCAATTTTTAGTTCAGTCACGTGGGCCTGGAGTTCACTGCTCGTGCTTTTGGAAAGCATTGACTGACTTTTATGAAACTCAGAGCATTTTTTGTCTCTGGTTTTCATGGCGGTCAGTATGCCGGAGTGCATCCACGGCTCAGCGCGATTTTTTATCCTGGTTGTTCTTAGGGGGGCCAAATCATTGAGTATTGCAGAGAATTTGTTTTTGAAACCAAGCCATGTTTCTTCAACTTGTGTACCACTGAGCTCATCTGACCAGTCCAGGCTCTCCAGTTCTAGGTTAAAGGTTTTAGTTTTAGTTTTTGAGGTCTCTAGATATGACTGTTTTGTGACAGCCGGCCCTTTGTTTTAGCTTTTTGCGGGTACAGAATATCATATAATGATCACTTAAACCGCATGCTATAACCCCTTTACTGGAGATCCTGGACTTGTCAGAGGTCAGAATGAGATCAATGGTAGTTTGTGTTGTTTCACATACCGGGTGGGTTGGGTGATTAGCTGGCTGAAGCCGTGCAGATCACAAATCCTACTGAAGGACTTGAAGACGGACGTGTCTTTACGTTGCATATCCGTGTTCCAGTCTCCAACAATAATTGTCTCTACATCCCCCACATCAGCCAAACACCCATCTAATGTATCATAAAAGTCACTCTGTTCCGGTGGTCTATAGATTGTCCCGACTATTACAGATTTAGCATTGTCAAAAAGAATTTCAACCCACACAGATTCAATATTTTCATGATGCAGGTCAGGCCAACACACTCTCACTCCCTAAGCGTCCAATAGCGACGTTTGGTCAGTGTCCGTGGCGTCCAATTGTGACGCTCCTAGGCTCCTTCAGCGTCATAAAGAGACGCAAATAGCTTTCAACTGATTGCAATGTATTCCCATCTGCGTCGGGATTTGACGCTCATGGAAGCACGGCATTCGTTTATGTCGGCTGCCCTTAAAGGTAATGTGAGCGTCCATTCCCAGGAGTAAAGGATGGCAGAAGACACTACACTACCCAGAATCCCCAGCTATCGTTTGGACTACACCATGTGCTCTTGACAAACCCCGTGATAGTCCTCAAGCTCTGTGATTGGAGAGTGTGCTCCGAGGGTTAAGCCGATTCTCGAACAGCACTTGAAATGGGATGGAACCACGGCAGACTGTCCAAAACTGGATTTGAACGGGTCCACCGCGTCCCCCCTCCCCCACCCCGTCCCCAGAACTACACATGCTGGCTATTCTGTTTCGCAACATGTTCTCTATGGCACGTCTCTACTGGGAGTTGTAGTTTTAAAAGACGTTTTCGTATTTCCCATAATAAGAAGTTGCCAGTATTAAACTGTGTACATCCCTGGAGGTTTAGGGGACAGGAAACACTCACATTTAAAACATATAATTAATAAATGGGTGAAAATTGCTTGTGCCCATTATGGGCAGTATTACTATATATACCCACATGCCAGCTAAGGTCAGAAGAGCTTTATTTAACAGCTGGTCTTATGTGTGTGACCCCTGTGATAACATTACATTACATTAATTGATAAGCCTGAAACATGCACTTGTCAAGGTTCAGAGGCACATTGTGCAAATATGGCAGTAGCCATCGATCAGCTTAAGATAAGATATACTTTATTGATCCCAAGTTGGAACATTTGCGTTACATCAGCATGTGTAACAGTTAAATATGCAGTTGAAAATCATTTAGTATAATCACATAAATTCTGTGTTTTATATTCAACAATGCTGTGTTCTTTATTTATTGATTGTTCAATACCTGACAAGGCCGGAGATGAAATATCTACATACATCTATAAGAGTATAATACATTATGTATAATATCAGTTTAAAATAAGTGCTTCAACATAGTTAACATTGCTGGAGGTATGCACAAATATTGATAGATGTCTTGTAATGCACTATTGAGGAACCTGCAACCCAAGTTTTTCATTCAGTGCAGAACTACACCACAGTTGTGTAGGCCTATATGATATGTCAATAAACCTTAGAAAATCTTGAAATCTTGAAAGGGATGTGCAAAATAGTCATTACATACAGTCTTTAATTAACAATTAGTAGAGAATAACGAGTAATGAATATACTTTATAGGGATCGTATTAATATCTAATAATAAAAATATTGAAATTCAATAACATGCTTTAACCACCAGGTGTCCCTTTATATCAACTGTGCACCTTTATGGTGTAAATACAGCCTATCTACAAATTGGATCAAATATAAAAGTGAGCCGAATTAGTGTTGATACTGCAAGGAGACGCATTATGTGAAAAGAAATGTAAGATGTTGTTTAATGGCTGATATATTTATGATCCACGTCACGTTTTCAGTTCCTCATGTTTGTCTTCTCATCAGGGCTCTATAAATACAGAACTACGGCAGATATGTAATATGTAATGCAGCCGAACCGTGTATTACAATGCCGTTATGTGATGACTTTCAAAGAGAAAAGCAAGCACACTCGGAATAAGGTATTATTATTATTTCGGTCTGTTTCCGGTATTTGTTAAAGACGGTGTGCTGTGAGATTTGAGACTGGAATTGCACAGGGGAAATAACGTAGGCTATCTTTAGATGCGGATTTTGTTAAACTAATATGTTTAGGCTGTGGACCAACACTATACATCGACGGGGAAGGGGGTAGCAATAAAGATAACACCATTAAACAGTTACACAACATAACAGCAATAATATCGATAGCAGCGTCCCTAGCAACCACCTTGGTAACAATGAAAACGTCGCGATTTCCTGAAGTAATCTTCGTAATAACTAGCAAACTAAAGATCATGTACATCCACTGCACACATAATCTGAAATAACAACTCATATTTCTCGCATCAAATGACATCAAAACGCATTTTAATGGCCAAACTAACTTTAAAATAGGCATTTTACAACTAGAATAAAACGAAGTTCGGCCATGTTTTCTTTTTCTGCAGGGAGACATTTGAAGATCACGTGACATAGACGCCAGCCATCGGAATGAATGGTGAAAAAAACGGGGTTTGTCAAAGAGAGCACATGGTGTAGGCCAAACGATAGCTGGGGATTCTGGGTAGTGTAGTGTCTTCTGCCATCCTTTACTCAGAAACATCGTTTCTCCGAATCGAAGGGGAAAAATACAAAAGCATTGTACACAATTTAAACCAATCAATGTTGTGTAATTAACAAGGATAATCTGGTGTTTTTTAGTCGATGAGTAGTGCAGATATCACTGTAAAATCAATCGACAGTAAGAGGAGTACTTACTTCCGGGTGTAAAATTCTCCGTTATCCAATGGGAATGGATGCTCACATTGCCTTTAAGGGCAGCCGGCATAAACGAATGCCGTGCTTCCATGAGCGTCAAATCCCGACGCAGATGGGAATACATTGCAATCAGTTGAAAGCTATTTGTGTCCCTTTATGACGCTGAAGGAGCCTAGGAGCGTCACAATTGGACGCCACGGACACTGACCAAACGTCGCTATTGGACGCTTAGGGAGTGAGAGTGTGTTGGTCAGGCAGGTTTTTGAAATTGGTGTCTTTATGTATGTACATGCAGACACCACCTCCATTCACGTTCCTGTCCCTCCTCACTACAAGATAATCTTCAATTTCAATCTCTGAATCTGTAATGGAATTGTCCAATTTGGTCTCAGAAAAGCATAATATGCTTGCCTTACCGTTCATGAATAGCTGCCTGAGTTCAGCCAGTTTGTGTCTCAGGCTGTTAGTGTTCAGATGAAAAATATGTAGTCCATTTTTGTTGCTTAAATGCACAATATCGTCAGCTTGCAGATATTTGTCTTTGTCCGTTACAGCAACCGGCTTGCGGCCTGCCGTGGTGTTTGGAGCGGTGGGGGGAGGGAGGCTCCGTTGTAGCTTTAGCCGTTGATATGCTAGCAGGGTGGCTAACAACATGGCGGATATTTGTGGCGGATAGGTCTGCACCGGAACTGTCCTGAGAGTGGAGGTCTGACTCCATAGGGACGGACCTGGGAACAGCAGCAGCAGTACCAGTATGAATTGTAGTTGAAATATAGCCAGTGAATAATAATCATAATTTCCTGCAAACATAAAATCAATACTTTGATAATGTATTAATTGTATGATTCCTTAGTTGTTACTTGATGTTACCAACATTGTTATACCTGCAGGGGGCGCTTTCCATAAAAGGATTGGCAAGATATCGACGGGTGACTTGGTCCATCTGGCTTTCTGTGGTCTATCTTGGTTTAGAGAAATGTATCATGCACTTACACTGACTTTCCACTGAGTGGCAGTGTATGGGATGATGCTAGGTCCTATGTCCTATGTAGTGGCTAATGTGCAACTATGCGATCAAAACCCATGCATATACAAGACAACACCTTTTGAATAGCTGTCCGCTGTAGTGACCTCTATGCTTGAAAGGGATCTCACATTTGTGTTCAACATACCTGCAGTAATGAGAGCTTGCACTGGCTTTGTCTCAAATTTAAAAAATAATAGTCTCATTGTGTTAGCTGGGTTACCTGGGACAAAAAGTTATGCTTGTTAATTAATACCGACCCTTTTCAGCTTGACAAAAAATAAGAGAGTATATGGAATATTTTCAACACTGTAACGCAACACTTGAAGATATGTTCAATAATATTTAAATTGCATTTTTCAAAAAAACTATTTACAATTTATTTCTAAAATGTATTTAGCTCGGTTATGGTCTATGATCAGATATTTCCAACTCATTCCTAACTAGGTAAATACCAATTTATATTTGCCTATATTAAGTCATACCTAGATTTGCATTTACAGTAAGTATCCTAGTTGATTTAAATATATCAATTTCCCACATAAAATTGAACATTTATATAGGTGATCGTTTTTTTATAGCTTTTTTGGTGTATTGTTTGTGAACTGTTGTGTACCATTTTATGTATGTTTTTATGTAAATGTAAAGTATTAAGTCATTTGAATCTTAATCTTAGTTTAAGTATAAGTTATGACAATAGTAGCCTTGCAAATATTGTATTAGCATAAAGTCAATTTGAGAATCAGGGGCTTACGCTAATGTTAAATTAGTTAGCACTAGTTGGCTGGAGCTTAATCATCCGAAAAAACGCGAACATTACCAACATTAAACGAGTTGGCTTTAGAGCGCTAATGTCAGTTATGTTATTGGAATTTGGAATATCAAGTGTGCTAGCTAACGATAGACACCATCAAAATAATGTGAAAACTGTTTTTAAACAAATTGTGAAGGCTCGTCTTCGCCAAAAGAACATCATCTTTATCTGTCAAATTACAATTCCAAGCTGCACATGTTGTCACATGGGCCAAATAAATGATTCAACTAG